>NC_136498.1:43890227-44035227 GCF_053919585.1 Euprymna scolopes | reverse complement strand
GACTAATTTAGCACAAAGAATCTTAACATCTAATAACAAAAAAAAATTAAATCAGCCCCAAAACCCCCTTTCCCAATTAAACCCAAAACTAACTGTAATTGTAATAACAAACAGCTTTGCCCACTCAATAATGATTATATCGATTAAGATGTTATATATTCTTGCACTATTACTGAGCTCCCACGCAATCCTCCCATAACATACACTAATATTTCGTCTTCAAGTTATTCTTCTTCCCATCCTCAATCTGATATAGTTACTAATCTAATGCACCATTTGAGCAGCCCTTCCATTTACAAGCATAAACTAGTAATAATGATGATGATGATAATAATAATAATGAGAATAATAATATTTCTCCTAACACCCATCCTAACACTAACAACACTCATTATCCCCTCCAAAATAGTCCTCATACAGACATTTTCCCACCATTTGTTGAACACTATGACGAAAATGCAAACTATTTAACTAACACAAATCAGCAAATTAATATTAATACCAGACCTCGAGCTTTTAATAAAGTACATACATATATCGGTGCTACGTCAACATTAATTAAGAAAAGTATATTAAACCACATTTCTTCTTTTAACAACCACAATTCTAATAATAACCAAGGACCTTCTCTAACCACTTTAATTAAAAAACTTAACTCTAACAATACTCCCTTCTCAATCAAATGGACTATTATAAAAAAGTTAAGTCTTATACTCCAGGCTCTAAGTCATGCCGCGTCTGTACAACCGAAGCTATAACTATAATTACTTCCCCTCAAAGTAACAATATAATAAATTCTAAAAATGAACTGATCTCTTTCTGTAAACATAAGTCCAAATTTAATTATGCCAATTTTGAAATTACATAGTTATTATTTTACCTTTTGTATAGAAATATAATATTTTTCTTTAACTTTTTCGTTGTTCGACATAATTCTTAATAGTTTATAATTTAATAATCCTTTATTTTAATTCTTTATCTCTTCTTTGCATGGACGGTTTTTTATCTGCATTTTCTGTTTTATTCTTTAAACTTTACTATCTATCTAATATATCAATCTACCCACATTTCATATCTTGTATGTATATTTACTTAAATTTTACTATATGAATTTACTTTTTTTCCTTAAATTGCAGATACCAGCCATCTTCTCCCCTTAAATAATTTTTATTTTTATCTTTATTCTTTTCTTATTCTTATTTTATTTTATATTATATTTTATATTATATATTATATATTATATTATATTTTTTAATCTATTTTATTTTTTATTTAATTTTTTATTCTTTATTTTCGATTTATTTATTATATATTTATTTATTTATTTATTTTTATTTTCCTTTTTTATTTTTGATTTTCCTTTTAGTGTCGTTTAATAACTCTTGCTGACATTTTTTTAATTGATAACCTGTACATTTGAGTTGACCTATATTATGTTGCCCTATATATATATTTTCGCGCCTTTAACATTTCCTGTCTGGGTCGTTTTGACTTTTGTTTCCCTTTATTTTATATTTAACATTAGCATTTTTCTCTCTCCTTTTTTCTTCCTAGATCTTTTTTTATTTATAATTATGTTTCGGAAGTAGAGTGAAAAGCACATCTTATTTTTCTTTTATTAATATTTTTTCCTTGTACACATGTTTGTCAATTATTCCATTGATTTCTGCCTTAGGATTATTATGGCCCATCTTCTTCCAATTACGGGGAATCCCTTGGAGTTTACTTGTACAAATGGAAATTCTTTTAACTTTCTTGAAGTTTTACATTTGGATTTTACCGTCACTGTATTTTTTATCTTCTACCAAACTATCCATTAATGTGTAATCACCTTTTTCTTTACCATATTCCCTCTGCTTAACTTATTTTGTTTTCAAGTAAGATCTTTGAATTACTTGTTGTTTCATCAAATACTTCTGCATGCAAAATCCGATCCCGCATTTTGCTAATTCCTACCCTCTGATAAGAAGGAGAGTATTTCTTCGAAACTCCGCGGATTAAGGACTATCCATTTATCTAGTGTTTCCTTTTCAGATTAAATATGTTTTTAACTCATTTCAAAGTGTTTTTTAACATATTTTTTTAACTGTTTGCTCATATTATAAGCTCTATTCCCTATTGGGTTTTATCGAGCTTTTATGTATGGCTGAGATAATTCTATAAATATTAATTCTTTAATATTTATTATTTACTTTAATTTTACCATCTTTGATCATTTTGGTAAATTAAATTGTAATTTTCATTATATATATATATATATATATATGTATACATATATATATATATATATATATATATATATATATATATATATATATATATATTTGTACAGAACGATAGGGAGACATATATATTAAATAAATAAATGATAGAAAGGATATGTACTATGAATGTCAATACACAAGAAAGGGAATGTATATATATATATCCCTATCGTTCCGTACAAATATATATATATATATATATATATATATATATATATATATATATATATTTGTACAGAACGATAGGGAGACAGAAAAGGAAAGAGATATGAATAGTTAGATAAATGGATAAGTAGATAGATTGAAAGATAGATGCTTATACATCGATAGATAAATATAAGCATGCGCCTTGTCTTTCTATCGACGCGCTAATTTCACTGAGTTATCAAATGAATGAAACTCCTCAGGTTTATTTTACTTTAAATATTAATCTATATACATATACAACATATATTATACAAAAACGATAATGTGTAAGTATTCTTTTTAGTGTTAAGGAAGTGAGAATATTTCTCTATACCGTGAACAAAATTTTTTTATATAAATGTTTAATTATTGTGTTCTCCCGGTTTCTATGAAGGAACTATTTTTAATTAAAAGCTATAAAAAACCTAGTTTTTATAAAAGTTATATAAAGAGTGTTTTTTCATTTATTTTCACCATATCTTTTCCCGTGTTCATAAAGAGAACAATTTCAATTTCTTATGGATTTTAATTTTTTTATCCTGGTTTATAATACTGTTTTATTGCTGGAATACGGAGGATACATCATGAGTATACTCTAAATTAAGATCTACTAAATGTAGATTAAGTGTTGATGGCTAACGGCTATCATAACTTCAAATATTTAGAAAAATATAATAAAATGGCAAATTAAATGTCGATTATTAAGTAAATCAGTAACAAAAAAAAGAAATTAATCATAACAAATAAAAAATATTGTAACGTTTTAATTCCTGGCGTTCATAGCTATTTTAAACAAATAATATATACGTGAATAACTTTTTTTTTAAATTAAAGGAATTACTCCTCAACTACATTGGGTGTCCAATGCTAATAAATAACGAAAAAATAAATTTGACACCATTTCAGAGGCATTAAACATCCGAGATACTGTGTACAATAATCACACGACTATTTCCTATTTTCAAGGTCGTCAAGTGAAATGTTTCTGCTCGTACAGTGTTGGTTATACGAGGAATCCCAGATGTGATTAAATATCAAGCTTCCATCATTTAATCGCAATCGCTCTGAACCTCATCATGAACCAATTGAAATGAATGGTCTTCTTGACGAAGGTCCATAAGAAGGTCAAGTTTCTTGGGTTGGCCTTAACTCTTAATCTAAAATGAAAAATATGCATCAAATCTGTTGCCAAGACTGCTGGAAAAATTGTTGGAGTAATCTCTCGCACCAGTAGGCAACTCACTGCATACGCAATCCTCTATCAATATAAATACCATATATGTCCTAAAACGAAGTACTTTTATCACATCTTGGGCCTATCAAGCATTGGTAGATTTCCAAACCGGCTTCGAAACCCGTTCGCTTCCCTGCAAATTCTTACCCACAAAAAAGACGTTAAAAGCCTATTTCTAATCTATCGTTATTTTTATGGAAAGTGCTCGATTAAATTCCAGTGGATGATTCTGTCTTGCTAATTTTCGCAAAAAACACTATTATATGTAACCACTATATGTATTCGTACCCCCACTCTATCTGTGCCTATATGTAAATTTAGGTTTCATAAATAAATCAACGGCTTGCATCCTGATTGAATATATCATGCTAGACTTCAAATCTAATGTACAGTTCTTTTTGAGCCGTCCACATAAATAATCATATTCTACCCAATGTACACTATTAACGATTACTATACAACCACCTTACATTCATTAAACCATATCTTCCAGTGGTCCTCTGGTCTTGATTAGTAATGACTTTAAATTAAAAAAATGTCACACTAAACTAAGTTTATGTCATCCTCTCCACTGGATCTCCTAGGTTATTCAGTGTCTTGACCCCACGATGTTAACAGTGCGATTCTTAACGTAGTGATGATAATACAGGGTGACCCACCCAAAAAAAACATAAGCTAAATGCAGGCCATCTCGAACATATGCTGTAGAACGGGGAAAAAAGGCACAAGGCCCTGTGTTTTGATGTGATGTTTTGAATATTATAAACTAGTTATGACCAAAGTTTCAATTTACTCGGACAAAACACTAAGAAACGGGGCCTAATTAGAGTTTTTTTTGGTCACCCTTTATCTCTTGTTCTTGTGTACTTGTACCTCAACATTTTTCATTTTCTACATGTCCTGTACCAAGCTTATTATGAACAAATATATCCTTTCATGCATTGATAATGTTCGCAGTTGTGACGCTTTCCTTATATCAGAATTGTTGTCGTCTAGCTGCTCTTTCCCATGCTGTAAATTACAATTCGGAAGTCAGTCGTTTAAGGCAAAGTATTTCAATGCGTTGGTCTAAAATGTTTAAGTCAAGGCGGTGGCTGAAGTAAAAAAAAAGTAATTGCAAACATTGAGGAATCTGGTGTGAAGAAATATGATAAGTGGTCTGTTTGAAAAGTTACACGAAACAAAGTTTTAAAAGTGACAATTCTTCGATTGAAAAACAGATTCCTATGTTACTGTACCATGCTGTGAGGATTTCTGACTGAAAGATTTGTCTATGGCTACTAGAAGCATCATAAAGACGTTCTTTCATCTCATTGACCTTATGTAGGTCCATGATAACTAGATGACGAAAGACCATCTCAGAAGTTAATACCCAACTCCATTCTGCATTACCTTGATGCCCTCGGCAAACACATTTTCATGAGCAGAAACAACATTATGTCCCTTTATGTAGATGCCTTCCAACATTGTTTAGAGTAATGTTGTTTTTTTTTTACTTTTAAATAAGTGGCTGCTTGGTTGCCATGTATTTCAAGAGATCGACCCATCCTCCGGATATGCCAGGCCCTACTTACTAGACCAAATACAAATTAAATATCAATGTAGCTAAGTAGCAGCATCAATAATTTTTTACTTGTTACTAGAAATTTCTGCATTTATATAACTTAATCAATAATGGAATTAAGTCATACTTAATTGATGTCATCAAGTTTCTCATCATTGCCATAATTGTAAGAAATATGTAAATCTTTAAATAAATTTGTTCGTCAGATCGACATTTTTATTTGGGGTAATTTTACAGACCATCTTATTTTTTTTAAGAATTACTTTGCTTTAATTTGATGAATAATACAATTAGAATAGGCATTCATTTTTATGCAAACTGGGTTCTAATATCAAGGCAATAAATGCATTTTATATCGAACAAATTACGGTAACAAAGACAACGACATTAAACGACGAAGAAACTCGAACTATTTCCCTGAATATATACGCATGTATACATTTGAAATTAATGAACATGTTGTCGTTCACTATATCAAGTCTGAGTTTGTAACAAATAATATAAAATGTAAATTAATTTGTATATTAGATAATATGATAAATATCAAGTGAGCAAGTCATTTGAATTAATTTCACCTAAATGAAAATAACACGGACAGATAATGAAGTTTCTAGACAATCCGTGTGAAAATCCTCCAGTCTGATCCAATTATGCACTTATTAATCTCATAAGCTTTCAATTTAATATGCTTAAGTACTCATCAACTTTGGCCTTTTGCCAATATTCAAGAGATGCCCATATTGCTTGGACCACGTAATCAAATTCATAAAGCAATCAATATTCTGGCTGGTTCCTCGTATGCCTAGATTTATCTTCTACCTGAAAATGCTCGCGGCAATGATCTCTAATTTTGGATATTGATGAAAAATAATTATAAATTAATTAATTCCCAAAAATATAATAAAACATCCGGTTGACGCCATGTAAATAACGCAGAAACGAAAGTGTTTAAAGTTTCCGTGTCAAAATAATCCCTAAAATAAGAGTAATTTGGTTCAATTACAACAATAAAGACAACACAGTTCATACGATTACCTGATACAAAGCTGTACATATTAAGTCATTAATAATGACTGTAATTCAAAAGATATAAGTTTGCAATCGAAATTTCCGCTGTGGTCTTTGTGTATATGAAAAGCTCAACTGGCATTGCTGAGAGACATTTCTTTAGAAGGTAAAAATAGAAAGCAGTTCATGCATCTCTAATCCCAAAATGCTAACTAAAAACGGTTGCTATAGAATATCTACACGACTCGCAAGTTAAATTATATTATACAACTAAGATAGACATGCGTGTTATTTCCTAATATCGACTAGCGTTTAGTAAACACGGATTAAACTCCCGTCCCATCGTTGCAACGTTGCACCCCTCTGTTTGCTTTACATGTATTTTAATGAAATGTGCTCTGATAAACTCATTGCACTTGCACCCTCATCGACGTACATATTTATGACAAAATCGCTAAGCAACACAATGATACCCCTTAACAGTTTAGGTCCCTAAATGCCAGAAAGCTTTCTACTCTAATAGTTCCTCATTTCAGACACCTAGATTTTGGAATTCCTTTAATGCTACCTGAATTCGTCTATTGCACTGATATAGATAAGTTCAAATATAACGTAAACCAACATCCTGTTAATCTTTCTTAGACATGGCCCCAATCAGTAGCCTCTTATATCCAAGTAGCGACACGTCTTGTTAAGCTGAATATGTGTATAAAAAAAGAAATTAGACACAAGTTATAGTATTTTGTATAGATACGCCATGAACCCACAAGTGCCTAGAAATATTTCTAACTTCTGTTCAAACAAATCACGGCACCACGCCACTAAGGCTTCAGATCTGCTGTAAATTATTGACTATTGACATCCTAAGTGAGAACTTTTGCAACACAATTCTTGGTCACATCGCAGGTAAACAGATAGATGTTAACACAGCTGGACGAATATAAAACAGGGAAAGCATCATAATTGATAGCTGCTCGAATACAGGTATGGCATAAGGATACACTTCACAAGATTTCCAGCTACGGTATAACTAGGAATGTTTTCTCAATCATTAAATCATTTCTCTCCGATAGGCTCATAAGTTCATGAACAAAAATCCGATAGGCTCATAAGCCGATGGACAAAAATCAGAGGCCTGCAATATTAATGCTGAACTCCGTCAAGGGGCAATCCTGGGCCCAACTCTCTTCCTGATCTACATCAATGGCTTAGTGGGGGATGCCCTTTTCTCTACCCTGCAACCCCTCTTCCACAGAAGAGACGTTGCGAGCCTATCCTTGTTTTATCGTTATTTCCATAGCAAGGTGGTCGTCTGAACTCGAATCTCTGGTCCCCTCTCGCCAATCTTTCACGAAAAACACCCGTCTAGCTGAATCCACTGTGAAATATTTCCCCCACTCTTTATCTGTGCCTAAATCAAAACGTGGATTCCATGAACAAAGCTTCTTTCTTAGAACTGCAAGCCTGTGGAACGTGCTAAGCAGGACATTCAGTATGGTTTTCTACGTAATATGAATATTTTGAGGAGATTCATCTGTGCAGTTACAGGGAAAAGTTTAACGTTAACCGATGGACATAAAATCCATGTATATCATATGCTACTCAGGAAATATGTTATTTAGATACGAGAGAATTCTTGATATTCCATAATTAAGCACAAAATAACTAATTTTCCAAAAATCCCGAGTAGCTGATTTTTCCCCCTCTAGGCGTTGTAGTGCAATCTCGCTGCTAGCATTAAACAAGCATTTTAACTCTTTCGGTGGTTTCTTGAACATATATCTTCATACCTATTTGCATAAAACAAATACTGGCAGAATGTTTTCTGTATTTTTGCAAAAACAGATGTGCAGGTTTAAGTAAGCCAATACTGAGAGTACGATCTGCTTCATAATTTTCGCGGGAGAACATTTTATTCAATGACGGCCTACACCTATTTAGTTACGCTGTTTAGATATTAAATCGAAGTGTGTTTTCTGATATATTTTATGTTATGGCGTTTTACTTGCATATCATTATTAAATGAAAGATTTATATAAAATAAATTAATAAAAAACTATGAATAGATGTCTAACAAAGCAATATATAATTACGGATGAGCACGAATAAATCAGAGAAACAACTTCTTTACAAGTGTGTTTCCACATTTTATTACATAATTCATGTAATATAAGTAATGATATTGCCTATAATACAAATAATTGTATTATTTCATTATAAATTATTTATCTTTGAATGATAAATATATATGTATAACTACTTAATTTACTCACATAAAATTAATATAGGAAAGTAGAGATTTATGAGTAAGCTTTAATTATTTACTTCAAAAGTGCTCAATACGTAGGAACAGCTAATGAGTAAGTTATAAAATGTATATGGCGACTAAGCTACACTGAATATTCCGCTTTTCATCCACTTTAGGATTCTTCAGGCTTATGCGCAGAAGCCTGAAGAATCCTAAAGTGGATGAAAAGCGGAATATTCAGTGTAGCTTAGTCGCCATATACATTTTATAACTTACTATATATATATATATATATATATATATATATATATATATATATATATATATATATATATATATATATATATATATACAGTGATGATCATATTTATTGGCACGGTAAAATAAAAGTTAAATTTTGTCTAATAAATTCTAAAAAAGGGATTAAATTAAAGAAAATAACAAAGTATATTATGTATTTTTCACTGGCCTTTCCGATGCAGCAATCGGATTTTAGAAAAAATAAATAACAAAGGAACAACAAACATAATTGCAAAACACCCTTGTTCAAAATTATTGGCACGGCTTTGTTTTTCTTTTAGTATCAGTATAATATCAATCAATTTCCGGTTTACGTGCTTTCTGAACTTTTTTATAGCCATATTATGCTTGTTTAACGCTAATTCCGTGAATAATTTTTTTCAGATAATTTTTAGATAGCGATTTATTTAAACTATTATAAGTGACTAAATTATAATTTTCAATCGCCATGGTTAAAACTAAGGAACACAGCGAAGACGTCAGGAAGCTTGTTGTAGCATGCCATACCAATGGGGAGGGCTATGATAAGATTTCAAAGAAGCTAAACCTTCCCAAATCCACTGTTAGAGCCATAATAAACAAGTTCAAATCGCAAGGCCACGTTATGAGTTTAGAGGGTAGAGGGAGAAAAAGGATTCTTTCCCCAAGAGATGAACGGAAAATTGTTCGACAAGTAAAACAAAACCCAAGGATCTCTGTTGGGGAGATTGTTGATGAACAGAGCACCTCTGGAGTGAATGTATCTCGACATACAGTTGGTAGAGTTTTGAAGAGAGCTGGTTTAAAAGCATGTCGTCCGAGAAAGACTCCCTTATTGAAGCCTATGCACCTGAAAGCAAGGCTAGCCTTTGCAAAACGTCATATTGATAAAGATGTTGCATTCTGGAAACGTGTTCTATGGACTGACGAAACGAAAATAGAGTTATTTGGCCATAATAAAGTGTCTTATATTTACAGAAAATCTGGCGAAGCTTTCCTGCCTAAGAACACCATACCCACAGTGAAGCACGGTGGAGGCAGTTTGATGTTTTGGGGATCCTTTGCTGCCTCTGGACCAGGACGACTTGTTAAGGTCACAGGTAGCATAAAAAAGGAAGATTATGTTAAAATATTGGGTGAAAACCTGAAAGACTCTGCTAAAGAGCTCTCACTTGGTCGTCGTTGGTGGTTCATGCAAGATAATGACCCAAAGCATTCGGCTAAACTGACTAAGAAATGGCTTGAGGACAATCATATTAATGTTTTGGAGTGGCCATCACAAAGCCCAGACCTTAATCCAATTGACAATTTATGGAGAACATTAAAATTGAGGGTAATGCAAAGGAAGCCTAAGAATCTTATTCAATTGGAGGATTATTGTCAGGAAGAGTGGGCTAAAATTACTACTGAAGAGTGCAACAACTTGGTTGTAAACTATGAAAAGCGACTGAGGAAGGTAATCAAGGCCAAAGGCTATACAATTGATTATTAAATAAATCGTGCCAATAATTTTGAACAAGGGTTTTTTGCAATTATGTTTGTTGTTCCTTTGTTATTTATTTTTTCTAAAATCCGATTGCTGCATCGGAAAGGCCAGTTAAAAATACATAATATACTTTGTTATTTTCTTTAATTTAATCCCTTTTTTAGAATTTATTAGACAAAATTTAACTTTTATTTTACCGTGCCAATAAATATGATCATCACTGTACATATATAAATGTGTGTGCACATGTATATATGGGTATATATATATATATATATATATATATATGTATATATATATATACATGCGTGTGTTATAATACCGATTTCTTAGATGAGTAAACACATACTTTTATCATCAGAGAAAATATCTTACTCTTGAACCAATTCATTACTTGTGAAATCGTCAAATACAAATTAACTTTCTCTGAAAAAAATCTCAATCCGATGATTAGAGGGGATTATCCAAGTGGTGGTATAAACCTCAAGTGTCACAAAACAATGTCTCTGACAACGTCCCATTGAGATCAATAACAAAATAAGGTAGTGTTTCAGAAATAGTTGGAAACTTTTAATAAGGATTGTGTTATCAAATACGCAAGGAGACTAGCACAGAGATTTATATTAACTTACTGCCAGTAACGTTGTTACAACTTGGAGTATATCAAGGCAACCTTGCATAAGCACTCGTCCTTGTCTATCTATTGATTTGGCGTTTTTGCAATCAGTTTGATTTATTCCTCCCTAATTATTTCACCGCTAACGTAAGTAAGTCTTTAACTTTTTTCCACATTCCCGACTAGAACTAAATGACAAAAAGAAGAAAAAAGCTTAATTCAAGAACAAAGCGCAATAGTATTAGTACACTATTATTTTAACCATTGTTTACTATGCTAGATATACATTTTGGAGCAAGCAGCCTATAGCTAAAAGGACGTTTTTGGGTTTTTTTGAGAGGGGAAGCGCACCCTCTGGGCAATACTGCTTTTCTCTGCTGTGGAGTTCTGAGTCAATAACTACATATCGGAAATGCTATCCTGTGTCATATGTATAACAACCAATCACCTCATGAGACAACCAGACACGCAGTTTTGCAATAGGGTGTCAAACTAGTGTCTTGTCCCCTTCCGCATAACAATGAGGACCCTATGAAGCCCGAGACAGTAACAAGGGGTAGCTTTTACCTGGACTGTACCTCTTTAACTCTATTAGCCATCTGAACACGTATTGCTCTCACGACACCATCATTGCCTTGGAGCAGTTCGGTAATAATTACTGCCATAAAATTTTCTTTCGTTCAATGGAATATTAATCAGTACATTATCCATCTGAAGGAAGTTTCTTGTTCGGGATCCGATATTTTTTCTTTCCCGCTCCAGAAGGTGTTTATTATACCATAATTCCTCTATGAAACATTGGCCCCTAAGTTCTAATGTCTGGGTTAGCTTCGCTCTTCTGTGTTGTACAAAGATTGTGTAATATTGTGTATTTATTCGTAACGATGTACCTGAGTTGTGGTTGTAATTAAAGAACATATTGGATGGAATCGTAGTAGTATTTGCCTTACTGCTGACACTTGATAAGCAAGAGGCTGGTTATTTACTGGTCTCTGAATATCAGACAACACTGTTAGGTAAAGTGATCTAATTTGTCCCTTCCAAACATCTCATAGAAACAATTCTTGATGATCTTACATCTTACTCTGCCAGGAGAAAAGATTCGGATTGTTTGGAGTTTTAACCTATGAGAACCGTATTTTTATAATCCTGAAAAAGAGAAAAACGGCTGAAACGTTTTCCACTTACGATAAACGGTTCTGTGCTATCGCTTAAGAAGTTTTACGGAAGACCACATCTGTCTATTAATGAACCAGGGATTAAATGCCAAAAGGCACGCTCATGTCTAGGCTCACCTCAATGTGTATTGCTCTAGTGCTCAGCCATGTGATTAGAAGTAAGTACATGTTTTTCATTTTGTTTCCCATCACTCACTCAATGGTGGCCAGGGAAATTGATCTTGATGTTACACTGAAATCGGTACGGCGCAATAGCAAGGCAACGGGATTCAAATCATTAAAACTGTTCGGCGCATGTGCGTTAGCGTGTTCGTTCTAAATGCCAATGTAACGTGTTCCCGGTTTGATATAAACTAGATATACAACTTTATTTGGTTACAACGCGCCTTCTCTCTTTAAACTATTGCTGAAGACAGATCTGATTTTAGTCGTTGCAGTAGGGTCTAATTTAAAAATCGGTTGCTTGGTTATCCACACAAATCTATCAAATATACATTTCTTCTATTACACAATCCTCCTGTTGTTGGCGAAATACCTTCAAATATTATGTGGGTATAATTGTTTATCCAGTGGACAGGTATCCGGTCCAAGTTACGAAAGGTAATTGCGCTGTGTAACGGAAAACTAACAAATCTATCGTAAGGCTAAGGAAGCTCCGCGTAACACCCATCGTCCTACATGATTTTGCGTTGGGGGAAACTGCCAAAATATTTATAATTCAAATGTTTATTGTACTTTAGTTTATATTTTACCAAACTGTTATTTGTGATTAATTTAAATATGTTTATTTTCGCACAATATTTCGATGAAATGTCTGATTTGAACTACAACAAATAAGAATATTCGTAACTTTTTTGCCAAATAAATATTTTACTATGTGTTTACTTCAAAAATTTCATAATGAAACATTACGCATGTTCGACTAAAATAAAGTAATATATATTAATAATAATGCATGTTTAAATAAATTATTTGCAATATTTTCAAAAACGTAAATTTAGATATAAAAGCAGGTTAGAGAGATTCTTAATTTATTTAATTCTGAGAAAATTTGTATGTAAATAAATATATTAAAAAATTTCTAAACGAACATATGTAATTACAAAATATACAGACGATACTTGCATAAACATAAATAACCTAATATAGAGAAAATAGTTCACACATTTATATATACTTTCCATGTATGGAAACACGCCCTTATTAACATAAAATCGCATAGCAACAGTTAACAAAAATCAGCAAATAGTACGTTTCTAGAATATAATTAAGAAGGAAGCGTTAACAAATACCAGCCAGATTCATTATCGATGCTCATTAACTTACAAAATAATCAACGTCTATATTTTTTTATGTGTTTTGCAATATATTTTATTAGTAGTATAGAAAGACACGTTTCCTATTGATGCTTTAGCCCAATCGCAAAACTAACGATAGTTTTTAAATTATACGTTAGCGACAAATTAAAACTACATTTACACACACACACACACCCACACACACACACACACACACACACACACACATATATATATATATATATATATATATATATATATATATATATATATATGGGGGTGATCTAAGCCGCTTGTTCAGTATTTATCCTACACATATTTAATCTGTAGACTATTAAGATGATTGTCATCCTGACGTGTGCAATACCGTATTGGTATCCAAACAGGTCTCTGTCGTGTCCATTTGTTAATCAGCTTATTGTAAATGTCAAATCAAATGTTGGGAATATAGCAATTCAGTTATTATCCATACACTCTAATCACACCTCATACACATACTCAAACTTTCTGGATGATAAAAGACACAATTCATGAATGTCACTTGGCTTGCTCGTTAAATAATAGTTTTCTGTAATCTTGTTAAAAATCCCAGAGTGGAAAATCACGTTGAATAAAAAAGATAGAAAAGAGGTATCTGAGCCACATTTCAAATAAGGTATTTCGTATGTTCTATACGCAATATTAAATTCGATGACTTTTCAGAAGTTGTATTTGATTCCATTTTGAATAACCCCTTTTAACATAGAACATAGATTTTTTATTCGATACAACTGATATATATACACACACACACACACACACACACACACACACACATATATATATATATATATATATATATATATATATATATATATATATATCATGGACTCTCCCGTCGATACGGCGTATGTGGTCCCGACAAACCGAATTCTTAAATTCATTTATTTTTTTGACTCTGATGGCTTTTATTCCGGCAAGAGACCTGTAAACAAGGTCGCATATAGAACGTAAGTACGGATTGGCAGTCGCTGATATTGATGTTGCTTCCAATGGTTTTGCTCTTTTTCTTATTTTCTCTCAACTTAGGCTATCAGATTGAATTTTTCAGATTCTTCAAAACACCGCGATGTCTATTCCTTACGATCGTTCGCTTCTTTTTCAAGACTTCCATATGGTATGTTTAGTGCAGATAGATGGCAGATGGAAAAGAAATGTTGGGCGGCCTTATTTAAAACTTGTCAATGTATCTAATTCAAGGACGCCAAATATTTCTTTTCTTATCGTTTAGCTGACTGTACATCACAATTTTTGGCATTCTGTTATCAGGCATCCTAAAGACGTGACCAGTCCACCGCCATCTTGTACTGGATAAGGAATAGTTCGACGCCATATATTTTGCATTTCGTTTATAATTCAGCATTAGACACTTTGTCGCGAATAGTAAGGCCAAAATCAAACATATACAGCTTTTATGGAATACGTGATAAATATGATGTCTGTACCGTTAAAACCGTAAATAAAGATAGAACAACAGCACGAACACAATTAGATTTGTGCCCAGTCCGACAGTCCTTTGATGCCACAAGCGATGACGAAGGCTTCCAAAGGCACACGTAGCCTTAGAAATCGTGTGAACAATTTTATCATCAAAGGATCCACTATGACTAACTTTGCTGTTGTCGTAGTTAAACGAATTAACATAGTTTATATCAAGACCATCCGCTTTCAGTTTACGCTCGGGAAACTATATTCAGGTGGATTTTGCCTTGGGCTTCCAATGTGCTTTAGAGTAGGGGAAGATTGATGTACCACTTCAGTATTTGTATGCTTATTGCCAGTCCAAAGGCCGTACATGCAGTAAAAAAGCGATCGAGATGAGCCTGTGATTCCTCAAAGTATGTAGCCACCGGACCAGCATCGTCGGCAAAAATAAAATCTAGTATAACCCGTTCGGAGAAGTGTTTTGGCTTGGAAGCGTTGATAGATAAAAAGAATTACCAGATGAGCGAAATTGAAATTTCATGCCAGTATAAATTTCACTAAATGAATTTTTCAACATAAGTGAGAAGAGAGAGAGAGTGAGAGAAAGAGAGAGAGAAATAAACAGAGAGAGCAAAGAGAACTGTTTGGTTCCAGGTAAGAAACTGAAGGCTTCGGATAACATGCCATCAGAGACAACATTAGCCTCCATCCCCTTATGAAAGAAAAGCATGATCTTGGGGAATTTAATTTTTCTCATGACCTGCTTAAGAGCTAAACGATTCACAGAATGACAGGCTTTCGTCAGGTTAACAAGCACCATATAAAAGTCCTGATTTTTCTCTCGGACTTTTTCTCCCAGAGTGCACGGAGTGAAAATATCATGTCAGTATTGCCGAAAAGAGACCGAAAAGTGCACTAGAACTCAGGATACACATTATGGACGAGATGCTGGATGATTCTGAATCTTTCCAGCAATCGAAAGCAAAGAGATTTTGCGATGGTTGTCAAAACTACTCTTAACTCTTTTTCTTGTAGAGTTGTCCGATGCAGGCGCCTTGTAGTCTTGTTGAGCCTGACCGACTTTATATAGCTTCACAAAAAGAGTATGAATTTATTTCACCAAAGTGTTTCCACCATATTTATAAACCTCCGGAGGAATAAGGTCATTCGCTAATGGTGATCTACCAATTGCGACTTGCTTGATGGATACCCTCACTACGTCATATGTAGGTTCAAATGACAATTCCGGTATTTCTGCACTCTGTATGATGGAGGATATGACATCGTTGTCAATAACAGACGACGTGTTTAAGACATTTTCAAAGTGCTCCCCCAACAGTTGAGAATATGTTTGTTAGTGAGAAGTGTTTCTCCATTAGTAATGCTTAAGAGGGGCGCACCACTATTCTAATGATCAAATACTTCCTTCAAACAATCGTATAAAGCTTTTAAGTTTTCAAAGGTTTGCTGTCGGCGGGTTCTTGAGAATCCCACAAGTGTTTTTCATTGGTGTTGAACCTCACTTTTTATATTAGTTCTTTGTTGTCGAGTTCTTGTCGTATATCAAAGAGTGCATTTGGTTGATAAGCATTTTTATCTCGGTATTGCCCTCAAAGTAGGATATGTCTCGCAATGCCTTCCAAGACGCCTAAACATCATCGGTGACGTAAACAGATTCAAGGTCCTCATCAAGTTTACTGGCAAGCTCTATTTTCTTTTCAGTGGACTCCAAAGGAATTACATTGATGCGTTTTGTAAACGTCGATCTTGAAAGTCTGTCAACTTACTATACGTAATAGAAGCTTACTTTTCAGAAAGGCATAGTCGAAAATATAGCAAGAGGTGTCAAAAGAATGAGTGACATGAAAATCCTTAACGTACTTCCGTTGATATGCCAAAATCCATAAGACGCCAGTCCTTCGAACGAAGATGCACCCATGTGGTCTTCCGGTAATTAGACTGCTTGAACAGGGTATTGGTAATGCAGAGTTCAAACTCTTTGAAAATTGTAAGAAGTCGCAAACTATTTGAACTCAACTTGGTCAGACAATGCATATCAAGAACCCGTGTCCAAGAAGGATTATCACACCCAATACAAGCGTTTAAGTTACCACAAATAAAATAGCTTATCCTGATGGAGAACTTTTGTGATGAAATCACAAATGAGATCATAGAAGTCGACCTTCTCTTGATCTGAACTATCCAGTTGTGGTGCATAACAGCTAATCAATGTCACATTGGTAGTATTCTTTATGTTCAAGCAAAGCGTCGTCACTCGATCGGGCACAACCTAAACTAAAAACGACAAGAAATTTACGGGGCTCAACTTGATAAAAAAAGAAAACTCCAGATTGACGGTGTTCATTTCACTTTTTCCCGACCAAGAGAAATCACCCGTCTCATCTCAGGCCAAGCGAATTTTAAATAAAACAGCAATGTCAATGTCATATTTCTGCAACTCAAGCGAATCAATAGCGTGTTTATGTAACGTTGCGGAAACTTTGTCTTGGAGAGTAGAACATCCTAAATTTCAATTCCTTTTTAGATTGATCCGTTGCGTTGCTTTATTCTGGCTGCGATATTTGATAACAAGACAGGGGCAGTGGGATGCAAACTTTTGTAGTGAACAAGCAATTGTAAGGATCTATTTATCGCACTCTTCCCGACATGGGGAAAGCAGTGCTGTAAATTAGGACTGCTTTGTCACTGATATCGGACAGGGACAGCACAATTACTCACAGGTTGCCATCAATCGCGCACGTAAGGAGATCCGGCTCAGGATTACAAGTAATAGCCTTTGCCTGTCCCCGTCACCTTCACGCCATCGACAGTAGACTTCTGGCATGATGAGATTATTCATTAGGACCCTATTATGTTACCAGGCACCCCACACATGATTTGAGTAGAGTAATAAATGCTTGTGTAGGAATATAAACACTCTTTTGAACAATAGTTTAACACATTGTGAAATTAATTGCCACACAACGCGCAGACAGCGGTCCTCAGGATTGAATTCAGAAGTTCCCTCTCCTAGATGACTACTTTAACATAGGCTTAAGGGCAAATCTCTCCCAAAGGGTCAAAACGCGTTCCAGATATCCGTATATATATGTCCCGAGGCATATATATATATATATATATATATATATATATATATATATATATATATATATATGCCTCGGGTATAGGTATATATATATATATATATATATATATATATATATGTATATATATATATATATGCCTCGGGTATAGGTATATATATATATATATATATATATATATATATATATATATATATATATATATATAACTATACATGGTGCGAGTTGGCTGCTGACCTCATCGCTTTGTGTATTTACCAGCAATGATCAAAGCAAACTACATATACATATATATATATATATATATATATATATATATATATATAAATTAAGTAAGGTGTTGACATATACTACTGGTCCATGTAAAACAGTACTACCTTTCTCATGGTCGAGTAACAGGCGACTAAACTGGTTCCCCCACCAGATAGGTTGTATACTAGCAGTTCAACTCGGATTTGCTCTTGCCCTAGGCACTGTACATAACATAATGTGGATATATATATATATATATATATATATATATATATATATAAAATATATATATTACAAAATTTTACTCATGTCCGGGAGGTAATCTACATCTAAAATTTCAAGTGTTTAGGCCCAAAATTAGGAGTGGAGTATGGTAGAATCTGCTAAGCTCAACCCTTTCAATATTGACGTTTCACAGATAAATTTTCGCTCAAAAGCTGGTTAAAAAGGTTGCTGCATGTTTGATTACACTGTATGTAAAATTTCAAATGTTTCGACCCAACATTAGCGAAATAGTTTATTAGAGGACGCAAACGTAAAATCTTTTTCACTTTATCCCTTTGCCAGAGAAATTCACGACCGAAAACCGACTAAAATCTTCCCTTATGCCTGAATACACTATATCTAAAATTTCAAATGTTTGGACTAAAAAGCGACTTAGTAATTCAGTAGAGGCAGCAGAGGTTATTTTTATTTTAAATTAAAAGACCCATACACATTTATAGTTTTGAGCTCATATAAGATGGAAAACTTTCACTTATGTCCAAAGAACCTACATCTAACATTTCAAATGTTTGGACCCGAAATTGACGGAGGAGTTTGATAGAGTTTTAAAAGTCCAATCGTTGAACTATGACCCTTTGACAGCTAAATCCCAGGCCGAAAATCGATTAAAAAGATATCCCCAATACTCAATACCCCATTTGTCTAATCTCGAGTCTATAGATGAAAATTGACAGAATAGTTTGGTAGGGAAATGCACACACACACAAACTCACGCAGGCAGACAGGTGTACTTCTTTGTATATATATATATATATATATATATATATATATATATATATATATATACGATTATATAAAATCATCTATGAAGTCATTTTAAAGAAAAAACAGATTATATTAAGTTATAAAATATATATGGCGGTTAAGCTACATTGAATATTCCGCGTTTTATCCACTCTAGGACTCTCAGATAAGCCTGAAGATTCCTAGAGTGGATGAAACGCGGAATATTCAGTGTAGCTTAACCGTCATATATATTTTATAACTTATTAACTAGCTCTGCCTACGTATTGAGCACTTTTGAAGTAAATAAGTTTACGCATAAATCTATACTTTCGTATATTAATTTAGGTGTGTAAATTAAGTAGTTATATATATACATATATATATATATATATATATATATATATATATATATATACATATACGTGTGTGTCTGTGTGTGTCTGTGTGTTTATTTTTAAGTACGACGCAACACGAAAAAAAACACTAGACTAAGACTAGATTACTTTTTTCCATATAGTATCTATTGCCCCTATGTTTATCATTTTATTCTTGTTGGCTCGCAATGAGTTTCATATAGGTCATCAAATATCTCTTCTTAAAAAAACCTGCGGTGTTTCCTGGAAGCTGAGTGACAGCAAGTATCCTAAGATTATAAATACGCCTACCTCTTTTGATAACATTTGAAAATGAATTTGCGTAAGCGCAATATCGACTTACCATTTTCATCGCTCGCAGCGGTCATTGGTTCCCACTTGAATTTGAGTAGTAATAAGCCTCCCCAAGTTCCCAGCTCTTTTTGCACTTTCAGGTCTGGTCAACGCTCTCCTATCGTTCTTTTGCATCCTCGTTGACCCTTCTCGACTATTTGGCATTACTCTTTTTATTAGGCAGGCGCAGTGGGAGGGCAATGTGAAGGTATGGGGAGAAGCTAGAGGAGGGGATAGAGAACTTGTTCCTATGCAACTTCAATGTTATCGGTTCTATGTAACGCTTCTTCCTATTTTGCCGCCGCAGCAGTTTGTCTCGCCCGCACATATGGCTACCGGTTATTAGTCTCTGCATTGAAGGTTTTTCTTAATGTTTCAGCTGCTTTCATTATTGTCATTCATTGTATATTTCAGCTATTTTTTATGATTCCAAGTCTTTCGGAATTGTTTATAGTGCTCCTACTATTATAGGTATTACCTTGATTTTCGTCATCATCCGTATTCCTTTCAGCTTTCTGGCAAGCTCTGTGTAATTGCTCCGTTTCTCTTTCTCTTGGTCAGCTGAATGAGAAAAGTCTAGCATTCGACAGGGCTTTTCTTTCTTGTTAATTTTTACGACATCCGGTCTTCTTGTTTTGATTGGTTCATCTGTTTGTATGCATACGTCCCATTGGATTTTGTGATTCTCGTTTTCAAGTATTGTTGCCGGCTTTTGTCAGAGCGTTCGAGGTGTAGCTGTTTGCATAATTCCTAGTGTACTGCCCTTGCTACTTGGTAGTACCTGTTATTGTATTTCTTTTGAGTAGGGTTGCTTCATTCGCTTACAATATGTTTTATAGATTATAATGATGATCTTATCTTGTATTTTGTTCATACGCTAGCACTTCATTATCCATGCTGACACGGTCTTATCACACGACTTTCCGTAGTAAACCCATGGGATAACTATGTTTTATTCTGTTTTTACGCATTTCCGGATGTTTTTCTCTCGATATAATAAATCATGTATTCATCGTTTCTCTTTTCTGACATCTCGTATGATCTATACTTCACGATAATTCTGCCTTCAATTTTTGTTTGTTAGCAAGTTATTGGCCTATATGTGTAGCATGATTACCTTTTATTTTTTATTATTGTTTACGTGTAGTTCTAGCTTAGTACATCAATGATGATACGCTATAGTCATGGATATATTTTTATGATCTTGAGTTAGCCTTATATGTAGTGTAATGATTTTTTTTTTCATCGGGACTTAGTGCTTTCTAACGTACCATTTTTCTTTGGGTTGTCTTTTGTGTTTCTATGCTTATTTCATTTACCCTCCCTTATTTAATTTGCTTCAATTGTGCTTTTCTGTCTTTCAGCCATTCGGCATTTATATTGCGGTCTAGCTATGTTTCCATATGTTCTTCCATAGAGATTTCTTGCTGTCCGATCTGGTTTCCCTGTTTTTGTTTTTCCTCGTTTACATGAGTTAAACATTAGCTTTTATTTCTTTGATAAGCCCATTTTTGTAATGCTCCGATTTCTATCTCTTCACTTAATTCTTCCTTCCTTTTGCTGCTGTGATTTCTTTTAGTGTCTACGTTTTTGCTGTTGTATAGCATTCTGTTGATGGCGTTGGCTTTATTTATATTTATTTAATAGTTTTCTAGTCTAATTTTCCACGCATCTTTTATTGGTTTATTTAATCTTCTCAGTTTTATTTCGACTTTAATACCATAATAAATGATTTAAACCTAATATGACTTAAATTATGAAAGTATATAAGAGATGTAAGAAATGGGTTTCAATATATGTCTGTTGCTACTCTTTGACTTTTGGTCACTTATTCTGTTCTTTTTTTTTCTTTCTTAATACGTAGTTTACAACTTGAGTTATTTGTTCTGTTGTTTTTGCGTATTAATAGCCACCTTCACAGTGTTTATGCATTGTAGGTCTTTTACAAGGGGTGTGCAATAATTAAAGCCCCTGACCCACTTCCAATTGTCTGATCTAGCTGAAATTTTGCATGTGCAATGATTTATATCTCTACGGGTTATGTGGAAAATTACAGCGCTGAACTAATTGAGGTTTCTGCTTTGCAGGTGTTTGAACTGAGTAAGGTGTGAAATGGAGCTTTTTGAATGTCAAGCAATGATCCGGTTTTTGTATTTGAAAGGACGCACACCACAGGAGACTTTTGATGAAATGAAAGAAACTTATGGTGATCATGCCCCATCATATGACCTTGTAAAACGCTGGCATCGTGAATTCATTCCCCTTCTGCTTATTGATGAGGCATCTGTCCGTCAAGTTGAGGCTGTCATTCATTCATGACCATTTGACTATGCATAAGGTGTCTGCCACATGGATTTTCAGGTTGCTCACACCATTCCAGAAGCAAGAACGGGTTGAGTGCTCGGGGATAAATTTGGAGATGTGCCAAGAAGATGAGTCAAAGTTTTTCAAAAGACTGATTGCACAGGATGACACCTGAGTCTATCACTATGATTAAGAGACCAAAGCCCAGTCAATGCAGTGGAAGCACTTGGACTCACCACCTCCAAAGAATGCAAGGGTGCAAACCTCCGCTGGCAAGGTCATGCTCACAGTCTTCTGGGACTAGGACGGAGTAGTGATGACAGATTTCCAGGGAATGGGTACCACAATTACAGGAGCCTATTATGCTTCACTTTTGAGGAAATTAAGGGAAGCTATCAAAATCAAGAGGCGGGGCAAGATCAGCAAAGCTATCCTCCTCCTGCAGGACAACGCTCCGGTCCAGAACTCGCATGTCGCCAAATCAGAAGCACGGGCGTGTGCTTATGAAATCCTACCCCATCCTCCCTACTCTCCTGACATTGCACCCTCTGACTTTCACCTCTTCTCAGCCGTGAAGTTGTTTTTGAAAGGAAAGCGTTTCCCAGATGATGCAGCCTTGATTTCTCAAGTCACGTCATGGTTGGAGGACCAACCTGGGGTGTTAAAAAAAAGGTCTCCAGAGCTGCATCAAACGATGGGAGAAATGCATAACTCTGGGTTGTTCCTATGTAGAGAAATACTAACATCTGTGTCAATTTCAGTTGATCTACTTCTGTGGGAAGTGGGTCAGGCGCATTACTTATTGCACGCACTTCGTACATGTAGGCATTGTAAGTGTGAGGTATAAAAGAATGTTCTTTTTTCCATTATTTACCTTTCAGTGTAATTCTATTATTTGTAACTTTTAGAGCCAAAACTTCTTGGAAATACTTTTGCTTTGTCTCCCATACTTTTGTTCATTGTATGTTTCTCAGTAGACATATCCCATGTTTTTTCTTAGTTTGCCAGTTCTCTTTTCTTTGAGATTGCTTGTGGAACAGCAAACATTTACACACCTATTCTATTTAGTTATTCATTTTTTGAAAAAAAACTTTTAAAATTATAATGTTGGTCGTTTTTGCTATCCTGTATTTGATCTGTATTCGCGTTGTACCTCAAATAAGAAGAATTATAAACTCATGTGGGATATTCTTATTTCTGAAATTCAAATAGGCATATATAGAGAGGATAAGGATCTGCTTCCTTATGGTTGGCCACAACGGAACACCTTTCGATTGTTATACTTTTATCTGGATCACATGACGTTACTTTGTATTTGGGTAATTGTCCATCGAATGACAGCATAAAACAAGCTTGTTCTCTCTGTGGTGCTCTAACAGGTACAAGATTTGCATCTCATACAGCGTGGGAATAAGGCGCGCTATTATACTTACACAAAATAAGATAATAATGGAGAAGGCATTTGTAAACACAAACTCAAAAGAGTATGTTAGTAACAACTTAGTAAAGTTTTCCCTGATATTTAAAGTGGACAATATAAAATGGTGTTGTACCATAATGGGTGGCTTGAACTCTGACAGTTCCAGCATGGGCTGTTTTTTGCAGATTTTTTTAGTTTCAAACGTTTTAGAGGTTTACAAACGATAAGGTGTAAAGCATATATTGTAAAACAGGGAAAGATAAAAATAGACATGTTTTTAACGTATGGCTTCAAGCAGCTTATTTTCTTTTCTGATCCGTTCTATTCTTAATGAAGATCTTGCTTTATTTGTACAATCCAAATATTGGTTGATGGTTAACTATGGTTTTAATCTTGGCCGTTATTATTTTCTAAGATGTTTAAATGCAGATATATTTCGAAATATATTGATACCGCTAAACGTAGCATTATTAAGCAGTGCATAGTCTGTTAATATTTTTGTGAATAAAAGCGGTTTATAAAATAAAAAAGATATATACATGACAAAGCTTCAAAAACTAAAAATTAAATATCCCTTCCAAATTTTAGTTTATTCTTTTCCTGAATATTTTCTTAAAAATTCGCTCTATTGTCTTTAGTGGTTATAATCCTGGCCTTCACTTAAGTTTTGCTATTCTTATAACAATGTTTTTTTTTAACCTATGTCTATATTTTTATAAAGTAATTTATTATCTAACACCGCAATGTTTTTGCAAAGCATAATCCTTTCGTAGCACTGAATAAAATGGTAAATATAATACATGAAAAACTCTGCACCCTACTTTATACAACATACGATTGCCCGATCGCTAAAAATACACCTTTATACAGGTATACTTTTTATTTCAAGTTTTTCGGCTGTCATTTGTTTCAGGATTGTTGACAACTAATAAAATACACATTTTTTTCTATTTGTGAACCCAAGGGTAGTAAAATTTCTCCAAATATTGTACGAAAATATAGCGTCTGTCTGCGAACTGGATATAAATACAACTGACAATCCCCACTACACACTAAAATAGTTTAGAAGCAGACATTCACGAATATGTATATGCTTTAAATATTTAGATAAAGGTAATTTAAAACTTTCAAAACCGAAAATTATAATTATTCTTTTTTTTTTTAATTTAATGAATAAATCATTGATGCGGAGACTTCATTTGGCAAAACAACATTTTCAAATATTTTTTTCTTAATGTTTAATTTATTGTGCTTGTAATATTCACAGCGACGGGGTATAGGAAGTTTTCTTGTGATGTTATTGACGGTAGTTGCAATGCCTGAAATCGACAGTTATAGTGTGGTTGACGCTAATTGCCATTAGAGACAAACATAGAGTTCAATAGTCCAGATCGTTTAAGACACTAATAGATAGGAAAGAACAAATGCTATATATATATTTAATTATTAGTTCTGTTTTATAAATACTTTTAAAGGCGTTTTTTATGATGCCGTGAGTGATCATTACACATGGTTGTTTTTACTAAAATTTCACCACTTTTATATGCTTCAACACTCTTCAATACGGAGTGTAAACAGATGGTCGTGTTGCTATTTATTCTTCTCAAACAAGCATGGTGTCAGTTGGAATTTAGTGGCTAAAATTTGAATCAAAATTTGAAAATAAAACATGAAGTGTAAAGCAACAAGAAGTCTGTTTACACAATAAATATTATAAGGAATGAAATTGTACGTGCCAATAATATCAGAAACTAAGTCTCTGTAAGGAAATCCAAAGTCTAGAACTTCGAGCTCATTACAGTGTAGGGATGCGATTTTTTTGCTTTTTTGGATTAGTCGATGGTAATTACACCAGGAGAGTACACGGGTTTATAGTACCTCAAGTCACTTTCCATTGAAATACTTGGAAATTAGCACATGAGAGCAATATTTCCTCAATGGGAGAGAGGTTAAAGTTTGATTGCTACTTGCCAACGAGGGGTTAGAAACTAGAAACAGATGCACCACCTATAATGTCGCAAAACACTAAATGCATGGGAGAGTATTGGTCTAATGGAGGTATAATTAATATTCTGGTACAGTAGAGTGAGTCTGTCTTCTTTCCTAGCAGATTTGACAATGCTCTCGATGTGTGTGTTTCAATTAATATCCGATGGGAAGTTTAAGCCGAGTTCTTTGAACGAAGATTTTCATGCAGTGTATCTTTAACAATATCTTTCAGTGTTTGAGAAGGTTCTTTTTTAAGTATTAACGGGAGAGAAGCTTAGTATTGGCAGCATTGAATATCCCCTTTTATATATGTTTCCATTTCACTATAGACGACGACATAGTTTCAAGTTTTAGTAATTTATTTTGTTTTCTCCTTGTGTTTGTAATAGAGTATGGCGTCATCCGGAAATATATCCATCTCAGAAACAATTTCATGAAACAGGATATTTACAGCCAATGAGAAGAACCCGAATTCTTCTCTTATTATAAAAATGATATGTTTATGTAAATTGTTCATACGATATTAGCATATCATTGAATTTTCATGATAAAGCCACAGTGGGGCTACTTTCTTAGTCTTCTCTGCTTTATTCACTGAGCGGCATGCAGAAGTAAACGGTGATCTAAGGATACGGTTATCTCAGGTTACGATGTGGAATACAGTGTTTTCCTGATCCCTGTTTACGTTATTTGCGTCGCCTTACGGCGGTATTCATAATTGTATTTGATTATATGCATGTGTATTATATATTGTATTGAATTTTGTCAATAATTTGTAGTGCCGAATCCCGGAGTTTAACTGTATACGTCCAGAGATTACAGTAAGGATAATACGTTTGCCTATTTCTATATATTTGGTCGAAAAGTAGTCAGTATTCAGGATGTGTTGGACTAGTGCGTTTTGGGGGGCAATAATTGAATAATGAAGAATTTATCAGATAGAAATGATTGATTGAAGAAACCATTATTATCCATAAGGAAGTTTTATAATATTCATACACATTTTGATTAAATACAAGCGTGTTGTAGCCTATAAGAATAATGTGAGCAGTAATGTGTCCCATAGATGAGTTGTTCTTCAAATTTCGTTCACTGATATTATAAAGCCCATTAAATATCTAGTGAGGCGAAACCAGTAATTTGCATCATGTAAAACATTTTCCATTAAAATAACTGCAACATAGAGTAAGTTGTGTCTCTAGTATTAAAAAGTTATTACAGAGAAGAGTTGATTTGTTACTGCAAGATACAATGGTCTGAAGTGCTAATACTAAAGGCAGTATCACTACTTCATCCTATTACGTACCTGATATCCATATATACAATTAAAGGGGTTAGTTTACCTACCGTAAAATATACGTTTCCAGAAGGAAATAGCAAATTGGAATATATGTCTTTGAATTGATATCTTGAGGGCCAGTTATTTTTATGAATTTATAAACACGAGGTAATTTATCAATAGGGCTATGGTAACAGCATATTATTATCACTGTTTTGTCTCTCCAGTGTGTATCAATTGATACCTTATATGATTTGATATAGAGTGATGTAGTTCTCGGTTTATTGACTGTGTCTGTGTTGGCACATACTCAAGAGTCAAAACAATTCAAAGACTATGCTTTTGTCATAGCTCTATTTATTAATCCGAGGATCTACGGCCTAATTAAGGTGCTCGTCTGAACCCCAATCTCTGCCCCCCTTGCCAATCTTTCACGAAAAACAGCCGTCTAGCCGAATCCACTTTGAAAAATTTCCCCCACTCTTTATCTGTGCCTAAATCAAAACGTGGATTCCATGAACAAAGCTTCTTTCTTAGAACTGCACGCCTGTGGAACTCAGTTCCGCCTGCGTGCTTCCCAACTGACTACAACTTAGATGTGTTCAAGTCAAACGTTAACAAATTCCTTATGAACCGGCCTCTTAAGTAAACACTTCATCAAATTTCCACACTAACGTAATGTACGTACTTGCAATAACCCTTATCCCTGAGTGGCTTCCGGCCCTTGATAAGTGGTGACCAATGTGTAATAAAAATAAGAATTCACAAATTATGGTTTAAATAGAAAAAAAAACTTTATTTAACAGGAATTTAAAGTAACATCAAACTGTTTACAATTTTCTTTTTCAAGACGTTTTTATTAGGTCTGGGAATTGTTAGAGTCAAAGTAGTTATCATGTTCCATAACTTCTTTACATTCCTATAGCAGATATCCCCCATAAAGTTATATGCATGTTTAAGTAAACTAATCATTACTTTTGACATCAAAGTCTTCTTGCATGTTTTCCTTATTGACGACGATTATAATGTTTTCTCATAAATTTTGTTATCTTTGAATAACTCGAAGTAGACAAAGTCTCGACTCAGTAATGTTATATGATTTTAAAGACAAGCAGTAGCATTCTATAATGTGGTGTTAATGTTGCTTCGTCCAGAGAATATACTTGCACATAACATTTTTTACCAAATCTGACAACTTCTCTTACATAGAGGTTGTTCTTATCTCGTCTTATTTTTTAATTTCCTTATTCGTTTGATGTTGTATTTAAAATGAATTTTAAGATTATGTCATCTAATTAATTTGTTTGTGAAGTTTATAAAGTATTTTTGTCCGTTAATTTTGTTCACATTTTTCGTAGTTTCAGTTTCATAGTTCTTTGCAGTTTTCCACCTGGGACTTTTATGTATTGGTAAAAAAATGATGTATTTTACTTGTGTATTCTATGCAATATTTCAGGCGCCTGAGACATCGTCAACTTTGTTTAGTTTTTAGAATATTATCATATGTTTACTCATTCTTTGTCTCGCAGTTTTGTGTTGTTCAGTTTACAAATAATCGACTTTTTTCAGCACAGTTGTTCTTTATTTTATTACATACTTGCGATTAGAATTTTACATGTGTATTTTGTTATTTTTGCTCGACTGAGATAATCAAGTACAGGTTGGAATCTAAGTAATCTACATAGCTCATTCGCCCTATTATTATTATTATTATTATTATTTTTATTATTATTATTATTATTATTATTATTGCGGATGTTGTTGTTGTTGTTGTTGGTGGTGGTGTTGTTTGATATATTTCACATTCGAAGTAGCGTAGTACGGTTGTATCAAAAGAGGAAAGACGGTGGGAGAGGATTGAAAAGTGTAAAAGATTGTGTTAGAACCGAGGAGATGCGTTAAAGGAGAATGTGGTTAGAAGTGAGGAGTGGATGCTTAAGGTTGTGACAATGAAGTGGAGGTATGCGAGACCAAGGCTGATTATGTAAAACGTATGGATAGAGAAAGGGCAGTGTAACTGCCTAGAAAGAAAATGCACGGAAGGTTCTTCCAAGATATAAAAAAAGTGGCTGATGAAAAATCATGGCAATAGCTTACCGTCGGGTATCTGGCTAAGAGTACTGAAGCTTTTGTTTGTGCAGCACAGGAGCAGTCATTAGGAACACGTTTGTTAAAAAAAGTTGTTCTAGGAGAGGAAGTTGATCCAGAATGCCGGGTTTGTGGTAATACCCCCAGAGTCAATTGAGCATATTGCAGCAGGGTGTAGTGGACTGGCCCAGAGAGAGTACCGCAAAAGACACGATCGCATGGGACTCCGAATATATTGGGAGGTGTGTAAGAGGGCTGGGGTGAAGTGTGCTGGAAAATGGTTTGAGGAGGTGCCTGATGAAATGAGAACAAGTGAGGATGGCAAGGTAGAGGAGAGGTATGGTGGGACAAATGTGTCATAATGACCAAGCAATTGGAGCATAATCGTCCGGATTTGGTTGTCATTGAAAAGGTCTAAAAAAAAAACTGGCAGATTGTAGACTTTTTAGTATCCTGGGACAAGAATGTGAGAGAGAAGGAGAATGAGAAGTGGAGCGATTATGCTCCACTGCCCTTGGAGATAAGGCGTATACACGAGGTTAAAACACAAATAATCCCGGTCGTAATTGGTACACTAGGAGTAGTATCAAGTCGTCTGGAAAGACAATTGAAAAAACTACAAATCCCCGATGTTTTAGGCGGCCTTCAAACCTCTGCAATTATAGGTTCCACCAACATCTTTAGGAAAACTCTTGATCTTTGAAGCTCCTGGTTTGAAGCCGGGATTAAGGGAAATCCCCTGGATATGAATTCCACCCCTTCCCAAAGAGACGTTCATAAACGAAATAAGAATTATTATTATTATTATTATTATTATTATTATTATTATTATTATTATTATTATTATTATTATTATTGGCTAACATGCAGCTTTTACACAATTCATCAAAGATCTGATTGAAAAACATGTGGTGTCCCTGGAAGCTGAGTGACAACAAGTCCCCTCAGACGTTCAGAACTCTCCGCCTCCTTCGATAGCATTAACAACTAAATTTGCGTTATCGCAACACCCTCTCACCACTGATTTCTCGCTGACAGCGGCCATTGGTATATACTAGAATTTGAGTGGCACTAAGCCTCCCTATGGCCCAAGTTCTCTACGCTCTTGCCAGCGGAGATCTGGTCAGCGGTCTCTCCTCGGTTTTTACATCCTCCTTGACATTTCTTGGCTATTTGCTATCAGATTATTTTTTTTGGGGGGCGGTGATGGGACAATGGAAGGGGATGCGTGATAGAGATGTAGAACTTGTTGATATGCAGCTTCAGTGTTCTTATTTCCCTGTAATGATTCTTCCTCTTTTACCTCTGCAACAGTTTGTCTGGCTCACGCATGTGGTTCATGTGTATTATTTTCCGCATTCAAGGGGTGTCCTTAATATTTCAGCCGTTTTTATTATCCTTACTCGTTGTATCTTTGCAGCCATTCCTATGATTCCAATTTCCCCTATTCTTTTTTCAAAGTTTTTCGGAATTGTTCCTTGTGCTCCTAATATTATAGGTATTATTTTGGTTTTTGTTTTGGCCATCTAAATACCTTTTAACTCTCTGGCTAGCACTGTGTATTTTCTCCGTTTCTCCTTTTTTTTCGTACTCACCAGCTGAGTCAGCAAAATCTAGGATTTGTCAGGAGTTTTCTTTTTTTGTAAATTATTACGATATCCGGTTTTCTTGCTTGGATAGGTTTGTCCACCTGTATGTCCATGTCCAGTAGAGTTTTGTGGTTCTCGTTTGCAAGTAATGTTGCGGGCTTACGCTTGTACTATTTGTCTGTACCTTCAAAATGAAAATGCAGTTGTTTGAATAATTCCCACTGTACTGCCCTCTCCACTTGGTCGTGCCAGTTTTTGTATTCCTTTTGGGACAGTTTGCTGTATTCACTTACTATATTGTTTATCGTTTCGTCTCTATGTCCACATAGTCTGAATTTGCTGTTTTTATTGTGTTTTATCGATCTTTGCTTTGATAAGGTTAGTTCGTATCGAGTTATCTTGTACTACAGTTATTAGGAATTCAATTCCTCGGTTTACAAATCCTTTTCGCATCCATGTCCAAGTCTTTTCTTTATTCTCCTCTTTTGTCCTTCTGATGAATCTTACGTGCAGTTGTTTATCCTCCTATTTTTCTTATCTTGTTTTGTCATTTGTCTCTCTGTTTTCTATATTTCTTTATTTATTCAATGTCTCTCGCTGCCATAATTCTCAAGTCAGTATTTTGTATTATGTATTTTTTTAGTTATTTTTTGTGTCATTCACACAGTCTTTTATGTAGACCGTATGGTTGTATCATTAGTCTGTACGTTCATAATTTCCAGTGTACTACCCTCCTTACTTAATCGTGCATGTTTTTTATGTTTCCCAATGTCTTTCTTTTTCACGTTTCAGAGTCTATCAATATCATACTTTGAGTTTAGTGCCTTGTGCATGGTCATGAGTTTCCTGGTATTCTGATTAAGCTGTCTCAGTTCTTCTTTTGTCCACCCTATAAACGGTCCAGAGTATCTTACTATTGATACTGTCCATTAGGTTTCTGCTATATAGCTTCGTTTCCAGGAGTTTTCTTGTTCTCCTGAGGTATTCCTTTCCAATTCGCTCTATCCTTTCTGTTGCTTTGTGTCCGTTTCCAGAACCCCCAAGTATTTATAAGCGTTTTGTCTGGTAGTTCCATGCCTTCCATCGTTTCCAGAGTGCGTACTTGCCAGATTCCATTTGGATATTCTGGCTGATGATCTTGATAGTGTTCATTCATGTCTCTAGCTTCTTTTCAGTCGTTGCAAAAAGTCTCAAATCGTCCATGCACATCAGGTGGTTCAAATTTTCCTCTGTATTAGAAAACATTTACCCGGCTTGGCACTTTCTCAGAATACAGTTCAGGGGCATCATGGCTGTGATGAAGAATAATAGTGATAGGGAGTCTCCTTGGAAGATGCATCTTTGTATGTTAATTTCTGTTATATGTATCCCATCAGTTGTCAATTCTAGTTTTTATGTTCTATTACGTTGATGACCCCCCATGGTATTTTATACATGTTAAGCATTCTATTCTCCATATTTGGGGGATCCTGTCGTACGCTTTTTTGTAGTCGTTCCATGCCGTGACTAAATTCTTTCTCCTTCTTTTTACCTCCTTTAGGATATTCTGATCTATATGTTGCATACCATGCGTTCCTCTTTTTCCTTTTTGGCATCCTTTCTGTTCCTCGAGTAGATTCCACGATTATTAGGGGTAGTGGTAGATTTGTTACCTGGCTGGTGCTGTCATTAATCTCCCCCTTGTGGGAAAGTACGTGATAGGTCTATAGTTGCTGGGGAGGTTCCTTTCTCTGTGTCCTTCTGTAGCAGGGTAGTTCTACCGTTGTCATACAATCTGGCACGCTTGCTTCTGTGTACATCTTTTCGTGTTTGGAGCTAGACTTTTGTGTAAGGTTGTGAATTTTTGGCACCAGTGGGGATGTATCCCCGCGTGCCTGGTGCTCTCCAGTTTCCAATTTTTCTATGGTTTTCTTAAGGTGTCCTTGATGATCTCATTAATTGTTCATTCTTATAGTTGTTCTAACACTTCTTATCCTTCTTTTTCTTCTCCTTCTTCTTCTTATTATTATTATTATTATTATAAATATTATTAAATGAAAAAGAATTATACGAATCGTTATTGGTAATTAATCGCTATATATATATATATATATATATATATATATATATATATATATAGTAATTTATAAAATATATATGGCGATTAAGCTACACTGAATATTCTGCGTTTACTCTACTATAGGATTCGTCAGGCTTTATATATATGTATATATATATATATATATATATATATATATATATATATATATATGTGTGTGTGGGTGTGTGTGTGTGCGTGTGTGTGTGTGTACATATAATTTCCTTGGAAATCAAATAAAAATATGCGATCATAAATGTTTAGCACTTTTCACCTCCTTCAAATATATTTTAAAGCAATTTACATTATCGCAACAGCAGTTTACATTGCTATATTGATAATGAATTTTGGGTTTCTTAAGTATTTTAACGCTAATATGACTATTAAGTTATTCCGTAATCTTCGTATCTTTCAAGCAAATATATATATTTTCCCTCCGATATTGAGTATCACATAAACATAGCAGGTCACAAACATTTAGTGTAATGTACGAAAGGCTTTTATTATACATATTATAATATTTACATTGTTATCTGTATAATATTCTGCATGTTCCTTCCTGGGTAATTTTCTTACGCTTTTAAAAATGATAAACGTAATTTTTTAATTGCAAACTGCTTCAAAAATGTCCAAATTGGGAGATTGTGCTTCGGAACGCTGAACTTGTAACACTAGAAAAAGAATCTGAAAGTGCCATTCTTTTGACGATGCTTCGATTATGAATATAATTAGTCATACAAGCATACGAAAATAAACACGACCATAAATAACATTGCCTACCAAGAGCTTCTCTAGTGAAGGAGTAAATTGAAGATTTTCCCTTACAATATCATTTTATTATTTGTATAGAGCGATGTAGAAAAATATAATTTTCTGGATATTTGTAAGAACTCATTAATTTATATCATTTATGTATGTTATATATAAAACAGTAGATATATATGTGTGTAAATATTTAACATTTAAAATCTTAATCTAATGGTCGTATAACACTGAACTTAAAAGGAAATAGTAATTATACGCGAAGGATGGTTTATAACGAATAAAATCTTGTTTGGGTTCATGAATTACGTTGTTTGGGTTCATGAATAACGACAAGTTGAAATGCGCAATGGTCATTATTAATGGTTGACATATTTTTACTTCTTTTTTCGCACGCTCAAAATAAATAATTTATAAAAAAATAAAAGCCGTTTTTTAAGTGTGTTACTATTTAGACAATCAGATAGCACTCGCCTCTATCTCTTTTTCTTTCTCGCTCTTTTCTTTATGCCTCTCTTACACCCTTCTTCTCTCTTTCTCTCTCTCTCTCTCTGTCTCTCGATAGAAACATCGGTAGAGAATGCAACAGGAATTATAAATGTTTTGGTTTCGATTCTAGCTGATTGCCCCAGCTTTTCCTTTTTACTTTCATCATTGTGTATTTGTATTAATAAATCTTTATATATATATATATATATATATATATATATATATATATATATATATATATATATATATACTAGCAATCGGTGCCTGGCGTTGCCCAGGTGTTTTGAGGTGTATGCTGAGAAAAAAAAGGTCATTTTTTTTAAACTTTGACCCCTATTATGACCTCTTAACATTTATTGTTTAGGGATCAAGTAAAGTTAATAAGTTAGATCCATGTCCAAGGAACCTGTATCTAAAATATCACGTGTTAAGACCCAAAATTGTAGGAGGAGTTTGGTAGAGTCCTCAAAGGTCAAATCGTTGAATATTGACCACTTAATCGCCAAATTTCTGTCGAAAACCTATCACATCGATTTCCCCAAATCTCAGTACCCTGTATATCAAAGTTCGAATCTCTAGGCGTAAAATTGACAGAGTTTTAGCGTAGGGAAATGCACACAGACGCACAGACACACACAGACACTATCACTTATATATATATATATATATATATATATATATATATATATATATATATATATATATATAAACATAAACATCATATATATAAGGATAATAGTACGCCATATATATAACAAGAGACCATTATTTACTGAAGTGAAAGGAAAACCCGGGGGAACTTTACCCAAAAATAAATCTATATTTTTGTGTGTATTGATAGTCTTATCAACACCCCTTTTTTCTATTTATTTAAAAAGAAAATACAACTTTGTTATTTATGAGTCGTGGAATTGCATTCATCTACAAAAGATCTAGCTAATGTGCATATTTTTTATCGTTTTTAATTAATCTCCTATTAGTTTTTTTTTCGGTTCTCTTATACGATGATCATCTTTATTTAACTATTACGTGTAATTATATCCATACGGAAATTCTATATGATTTATATTTGCGAAATATTTGCGTAGAAATGAAGAAAATCAAATTTACTGTGTATTTATCGTGTGTTAGCGTGTCCTTCGTTATAAAGACGTTTTAAGGCGGTCTTGATGTTAGTCAGCGGGCTTGGTTGCCATAAGAACGTGACGTAGCCAAGGACGGTAGTGGACGTGAGTGTATGTGAGTGTGTGCGCGTATGCTGGAAATTATAGTAGTACTAATAAGGAGTGGACGCGTGTTTTTTTTAGTTTAGTTTCATATATATATATATATATATATAAATAAGTATTTTTAAATTTTATCTTTCTAGCTTTAAAAAAAAGTTTTAAAATTTTATCAGCCGTCATAATTTATTTTTAAATATTGAAAAATGTCAGGAAAATTAATTTTCGCTAGATTTTCAAAACATTGTTTTCGTGTTGTGTGTACGTGTGTGCGGCTAGCACCAGAATGGCAGACGTGATGTCGGAGGTTGGATTGTTAAATTGTATAAGTTTCGTATGTTTGTAATTTGTAAATCACAAGTTAGGAAAAAATTAAACCCTTCCAAGATGGACAATAAATAAAGCCATGATATTTTATGGTAAAGTTAAGAGCGTAGGAATCATAGTTTTTTAGGAGATGTGATTATTGGATTAACCAATCAGAAATCGCCTGTGGCACACACATCTCTGTTTTTATAGATATATAGATTTTAAGTATATTTTACGGCAAGCAAAATCAAATAGTTTTTACAAACTGGAAGAATAACACATATATTTAATTTCTTACAGATTTTTTTACTGCCTTTGAAAATTATTTTTTTCTTCCGAAATCTCTCACGAACAAAGACAAAATGCAATCCAAAGTTTTCATAAGAAAATTTTCCACAGCAGGGGACAAATTCTAAGTACAGTTTTGATAGAAAAACTTACTTAGACTAATGTAAGCTTCCTGAGTTTCGTTTGCTGTATTTTTCTTTTTTTCCAAGTATTACGTAAATATTGCTTGATATTCTGAAGTTGAAAATCTGTATAGGTTAGTCTAAATTTAATAATGTTATTTTTCTTTAAATAAAGTTATTGCTCTTCTTCCCTTTAAATGTATTTCTAATTACTTTTCATTTTACTTTCAATTACTGCTATTTTTTTATCAATAATTTATCCTATTTATTTGTAAAGTAATAAGACGAGGGCAACCATATATATTATTTTAAATTTTCCGAATGCGTGCGTGGTGTTATTTTAGAAAATCTGCCCCACACATTTACTGAATTCAAATATTTTTTGCGAAAACATATATTCATTTCGGTGACAATCTGGAATAATTAGTCTATCTGACTGAAATAAAATTATATAGGTATTGATTGAAATTAACAATAACTCATCGATTACATTCGAAGTATCAATTTTTAATAGGTTTTTAGGTATACGGAAAACAAATTTACATTAAATTTGAGTCTGATAAAGTATTTACCAAATAGGAAACATTTTCCATCCCAGGAAAATGTTAACGTAATCCCGGGATACTATTTTTTCGACAACCATGAAATTAGTAATGCGCATTCGTAACGACTTTCGAAATAAAGATCCCCAACTTCATTTTGTTGAATGTTACATGAAGGGATGTCCCTTATTATGTAAGTAAGAAGGCATACTAGATAAAGGAAAATGATATTAGGATAAGGTCAGAATAGAATCCTGTAGGCAAGTTTTTCAGATAATGTAAAAAAATGGAATGTTAGAAATTCAGTCTATTGTAAATTCTATTAGAAATAGTTAAATATTGTTTATATCGGAAAAAAGAGTCGATAGTTTATTTCTTTAGAAATCTAGATATTAAATATGTAAGTTAGATAATTGACAATGAAAATTAAAAAGATATTATTCAAAAATAGGTTAGATTAGAATTGAGGATTATTTTGTTTGGACAAACATATGTAAAGCAACGTGAAAATTAGTCACATTTGAAAAACACATTTCTGACGTCATAAACAAAGAGTTCTCATTATGGGAATCTGAGGGTTCGGAGTTAGATTCAGTTTTCAGTCAGTTGATCAGAATAGTTGATCAGACGGAGTTGAAAATCGACAGTTGATGAGAGATAGTCAGTTGGAGAGTAAACCCGTTAGAAACGAAGAGCAGAACATTGGACCATGTAGATCCAAGTTTGAATTCCTGACGTTATCGAGCGGCCGATTAGATGAATAAAGAAATCACCATTAATGTTTGTAATTGTGGTCTCTTGTCGTCATTCTTTACAACAGAAAAGGTAAACGTGTTCTATCTCTTTATTCCTTCTGGTATGGTATGTCCATTTAAGTTTTTACAATTCCTTATTAAAATTAGTTTTTCGATGTCTAGAAATAAAGCCCAAGCATGAAGTCTCACAGTTGTTGAACTTCAGACACCTTGCTTTACTTTATACAGATTATATGCCGGTTGCTCACGCATTGGAAGTTCTAACAACTCTACATTTACACACCTGTTAAACGCCACAGCAAAAATGTTGTTTCTCTTGAGATACATTTACCAGTGTTCAGATATGCTCTGCTTGAAAATAAATATAATTATTTCATTAGCAGAATAAATTACGAATACATTTAAATATTTTACATTAAATAGAGAAAAGAAATGGAAGTTGAACAGGTTTCAGACATGCACGACAATTTAAAATTATTTCAATTCTTACATCATATTTTGAAAGTAAGACGAAAATATACAATATTATACTAGAACAGTTTATTAGGGCTACTGGCAAGACGTCCGTGAAATAAAATGCATCAACAGCTCCGACCTCATGAGTGTGTGGACAAATAAGCCATTATAAATTACTGTTTCATTTATTCAATAGGGTAATTATTCATGAGGACGGAATAGTCAAAGATATCAAATACAACCTGGCAACGCCGATTATGTCAGATAGTTTAAAATAAAATTGGCACTATTTTTATAAAACTTATTGAAATTATAATTTCTAACTGTTATTAGTTGTTCTATTCTAAATCTATTTTCCAATATCCAGAAAAATATCAGCGTTGTTAAAACATATTTGTTAATTAAGTATATTTCTAATTCACTGGATTTTTTACGGGTTCTTTTAAGATTTTATTACTGTAATAGCGTTGTTCTTTTGATATATAAGTCTCTGTATTATTATTATTATTATAATTATTATTATTATTATTAATTTTATTATTATTATTATTAGTTTTATTATTATTATTATTATAATTATAATTATTATTATTATTATTATTATTATTATTAGTATTATCAAACTCTTCAATTTTAATATTTCTGACACATATTAACGCATTAATGTAAACACTTTTTTTGCGAACCATCTATATTCTCTTACTTTTTGACCGACTTTTACTTTGTTTTCGTTCTGCTTATGGAAAAGTCGGTATTTCAAAAACTCACATTATTCGCTAAGATACAAGGGTATGACAGATGTTGTGTTTGCTTATATTTCGATTGAGTGAACACAATTCGATTTTGGAAATGAAATTCCTATCCAGGACCAATAATATCGCCATGATCTTTGGCATCTAATCAATCTGTTTGAGTTTCGGCCAAATGGCTTTGAAAAATATAGTTAGGTATGTACATTAGAATACAGAACAATAAATGTATTATATCGACACATTGTATACAACAACAACAACAACAACAACAACAACAACAACAACAATAACAACAACAGCAATAATAATAATAATAATAATAATAATAATAATAATAATAATAATAACGCACTAGAAGTTTGTTTGCATGGAGCCAGCCTTAAGCTCGTATCCCAACCAACTTTATCGCCCAACATATCACGGTAAAGACAGCTAAAGGCCAGTGAGGATTCAAGTGCTCCCGTAAGTATCAACGTTCATATAATACGGTGTCAGGCATTCTCAAAACGTCAATCACGTTGTTTAGTTTTGGTGGTCTAACGAAACCGCTGTGTTAACGTGATTATGCCGTAATAAAGCTAGTACTTATAGCAACAAAAATGGGTATACATAAAGCCTATGCTTAAGTACAGATATATATACTTCGTGGTTTAGTGGGGGATGCCCTTTTCTCTTCCCTGCAACCTCTCTCTCACAGAAGAGACGTTGCGAGCCTGTCTTTGTTTTATCGTTATTTCCATGGCAGGTGCTCGTCTGAGCTCCAATCCCTCGTCCCCCCTCGCCAATCAATAGAATTACCCGTCTGGCTGAAACTACTGTCAATAATTTCCGCCACCCTTTATCTGTGCCTAAATCCAAACGTAGATTCCATGAGCAAAGCTTCTTTCTTAGAACTGCACGCCAGCGGAACTCTCTGCCGCTTGCCTGTTTCCCACATGACTACAACTTGGACGTCTTCAAGTCCAACATAAACAAACTCCTGACAAACCGCCCCCTTAAGTAAGACACTCTATCAAAACCCCCAACAGTAATGATTACTACAAAACTATCTCATTGATTATTGTACACGCAATAACCCTTATCCCTGAGTGGCCTTCGGGCCTTGATAAGTGGTGACCCCCATGTAAAAAAAACATAAATAAATACATACATCATACTACATACTTAGACACATGCAATCGTGCATATTACATGCGCATTTTATGTTCCGTGTTACATGAGGGTATATCGGGTGTTCTTTTGTACTTCCGAAAAAAAAAGCAAAAAAGTAAACCCTGAATATCACTTTATTGAAGGTCATTTTTTAATATATGGAATTACTGTGAAACGCAGAAAAATAAAATTTGGTACATAGCAAGGGCATAATAAGGGGTCACATTTCCCTGCTTTTGGTATAATTGAAAATATTAAACAAAAATGTGGTAATTCTTCTATTTTCTGGTAATTTTATGTGTGTATCATTTTATTGCAGGTCTCCAAAAATTTCTAGAAATGGTTCGATTGACAGCTAGGTAAAAGGAACGTGTTGTTGAAGGCCTTGCAAGAGGTTTATGTCACGAAGCTCTAGCCAAGGAGCTTGGAAGTGATCGAAGAATATAGTCTTCATTCGTTTAAAATCCAGACATCAAACAAAGGAAGGAACAAAAACACAAGAAAATCAGTTTCTGCCCGTGATGTTTGAAAAAATCGCCGTCAACTTATCAGGAAGTCTGGCAGAAACAGTGCTGCTATATTTGGCAAGGCTGGAATACCTTTCTTGTCCAGAAATATACACTGCAATGTCTTAAACGAAATTGCAAGAAGCATTAAGCCCATAGTAAGACCTGTTTAAAGCAAATTCATGAGGAACAAATTTTTGCTTAGGCGCAGAAATACATGAAACCAGCGTTGAAAATGTTCTTTTTACAAATGAGGATAATGGATCCCTTCATTGCCCATATGGGTGGGTCAAAGTTTGGAGTTCTCTTAGATTTCCTACCAACCATCAATTCCGTTGTCAACAGGGAGACGGAGGTGTCATGGTTGGGCTGGGATTATCTGCGATGAGGTAATTGATGTATTACGAGTGCTAGAATGTGTCACACTGACAAGCCAGTCTTATATTATTAAATGAGCATTTGTTATTGTGGCTTGATGACCTGCCATTGGCGAGTCACTTCAAACTGATTTTTAAGCAAGACTATGCGGCATCCTACTCATTCAAGCTAAGATAACTTACCTCACATTATAAGGCATTAGCGAAATACATTTGATTACATGACCACCGCTATCTTAGGATTGAAACCCATTTGAGTGGTTCTGGTCATTTAGAAAGATGAAAGTTTATAAAGGAGGGGTCCAATTTTAATCGGAGTATGGACTTTGGAGGACGATTTTGGGAAGGTTCCTACAGCATTACATCATATCAAATCCGCATATAGACATGCTCAGTTGACAAGAGGTCATTCAATGTGATTATGAAGAATGGGAATTATGTTGACAAATAGATATTTCCTTAAACAAAAAAAAATATGAAATTCGTTCTTGTTTTTGGTTAACATTGTTATTGGATATGTTCTTTTCTTCATATGAATAGAAATATGAAGTAAGAATATTGTTTTATTACCGAATGTATACATTTTCAGATACTTGCAATAAAGTTCTTAAAATTACCAGTAAATAGAGATATTAGCGTAACTTTCAAAATATTTGTTCAGATTTTACAAATATCCGAGAGATATATCATCTCGTTATGCACTTACAGTTTACCAAATTTCACTTCTCTTCGTTTCATAGCAATTTAAAAAGTACACATTGGTGGAATTACAGGTCCACCCTCCTTTATTCGGGGGGCCAACAACTATTTACATGCAATAAAACGATACACAGGGTGTATATAATAACGTAAATAATCTTCGGGACAATGTGAGTTTGGTTAATATTGAATAATCAGTTTAATCATACTCGGCTTTTGTACCTGTTAGATTTCTGCAGGTAGGGGAAATACGGACTTATTTCTTCGACCGATGACAATTAGCAACCTCTCCAAGAATCTCTGTAATTTTACTGGCTGATTTCATATACACCATAACTACAAATACAAATTTTGTAGACACAATGATATATCGATTTAATATAAAATATGCAATTATCTCTTCAGATGTTAAAAGCCAGATAAAATAGAAATCCATCGGATATATCCATATTTAATTAGGATAAAACTATTTTTCTATTTTTTGCTAAGTTAAATGAACAAGTAGAATATTTTCGGTTGTTGTCCGACACACTACTGTTAATTTAATCACAGGTTTATATGTGTGTCGCTATTTATTTATAACCCGTCGTAAAACACGTTTAAATATTGTATTTAACTCACGCAGATTGCCTGTATATGCTTATAGATTCGATTCTTCACTAATTAGTTCATACATGTTTGGTGATCGGACGTTGCATTATATTGAATGATTACCAAGGAATGTTATACACCCACATATTTTTATATTCTGAATAAAAAATACAAATTTTTCAATCAAATTGATTGATTACATCCTGTAGTGCCTAAGTTCACAAGAAATCGTAGTTAAGAGTACCTGCTGTTTATTTTATAAAATTATTTAAACATATAATTGCTTGCATTAAAGTGTAAAATGCAAAAGACAAGTACCCTGCTTCAATGTGCTCTACACACAAATATTTATTTAGAGCGTGCCCGTGTCATATAAAAAAACTGCTGATCTAATATCCCTGGTCATGCGGTGAAAATAACTTGCTTTTAAATTTAACATAAAAAGTGCTATTATGCAATTTTGCTTTAAACAAAAAATATATTTCGACGCGCCTTTCCCTATCAAAGAGTTGATATTATAAGTTTAGTATTTCAGTTTATCTGATAATTAAACCTGTTAAACATATGTGTGATCTTAGATTTGTAAGGTGTTAACTTTGTATAAATCTCCTGTTCGTTCATTCGTCGGATTATTACGATTATCAGACAAAAAATCAATCTAAGAACACTGCCAAACACATTAAGTACCAGTCGAGTAAAAGTAAATAAAAATCGACCCAACCGTTCTTGGGTCCATAAAAGAACGAACTCACAGACCTGCAGAGCTAAAGACCCGCAGACACACTAGCACACAGACAGTTCCCTTTATATAATTGTAGAGATTATATTATACACAATAGTGTAAATTTAAAAAATGCTAGAATCAAGACCGAAAGCATGCCGGTCTGAGACGTTAACGAATAAGTTATTTTAGGCTGGATGATAAATAGCTAAAATAAGATTACGTACGAATGTATATATATTTGCCAGTGTGTAAAAGAGCAGTTTATTTCCACTTATGCTTGTCAAGTTTTCATTTTGTTCGTTTTTCTCCCCGTTGGCAACTATTTAAACCGGGTAAAACTTTTCACAAAAATGCAATCATTTGAGCCGCCTCGAGCTACTCAACGACTGTCTCTCTCGGAAGAGATACACTCGGTACAAATAGTTAGACAGACGGATACACAGGCAAAGATGAATATATCGTGAGTTTTCTAAATTATATACGTATTAGGCATCCTACACATAATTCACTTTATAAGAATACCATATGCAATATTGTCTCGACTGCGTATTAGACACCATAGTTTACAATTTAAAACACTATATGCATTAGACTTAAGAAGTTAAGTATTACTAATCCCAAACTTTATTTCATATATAAAGTATATATATTTAATTTCGCTAATCAGAATTATGTTTATTCGTGATTCCTCTCACCTTAGATGACTTAAATAAATGACTCATTTATTCTTCTCGAATAATCAATGAACCCAGTGTATGGATAGTCGTTCCAGATACCTTGATGGAGGATGTATTGTCAATGACTACGTAAAGAGGTAAATACTATTAGCTGGATCTCTTTTGAATTTCTAAAGAATAACTTCTTATTAGAGAAAAAAATCCTAATGAAACCAATGACTAACCGATATTAATGAAGCCATTATTTGAAAAGAGACGATATCTATTACGTATATGTAACTATAACTTTTAAGTTTTGTTTTATCTGACATGAGACCAAATGTATATATGTTTCTGTATTATGTGAGTAAATGTTTTCTTAATGCGAGATTTTGAAGCTGTAAGCGATTTAAGTTTCAGAAAAAGAAGTAGCAGCATTGATCCCTACAAGATATGACTTATAAATAATTGAAAGCGAGGACAGAAATTTCCTTACCGTATCAAAACGAAAGGCTTTTTGCAAGATTTCTAAAAGAGGTAGTATTTCCATATGAAGTAATTCCAGTAGTAGAGCGGCATACATTTGATTGGTCAGTTTCTATCTATCGCCCATGTTTATGCATGAAATAGTCCAGTTTTTTTAACTACTGTAATACCTTTATAGGAAGTATTGAAACAGCAGCCTTTTTTTCAGTTTCTATTATAACGTTTCTATTATAAACGTTATTTCATTTTCTCAGTTTCAACTTTGTTAAAAAATTTATAAAATATGTAAATTAATAAAAATAAATCAAGTTTAATTTATTTATATCTTAAAACGTACATGTAAAAAGCAACCCATATTAAGTTCGATTGTGTTTAATATATATATATATATATATATATATATATATATATATATATATACTATGAAGCTGAATGTGTGTGTGTGTGTGTGTGTGTGTGTGTGTGTGTGTGTGTGTGTGTGTGTGTGGTCACGAATAGGATCCTATATGGTTGACTATTTTAAAAAAATGATTACATATAATGATAGAAGATGTATCGGGACACAGGAATGGGTATGTTTTGGCAGAACGGTGGTTCGTTAAAATTGTGGGGTCTGTGCTCGCGCCTGGTCCACAAAGTATAGATATAAAAAATATAAAAATTAAAAAAAACGTTTACAAGTGTTTTGATATAGATGCACATAACAATACTTTGATAAGTATGTTTTAACTTAAATGGGGATGATATAATAAAATTGTGGGGTCTGCGTTCGCGCCTGGCCTCCATAGAATGGGAATAGGCACAAACTTTATTAAAGACTTTTTATATCTATCTGTGTAAGTATACTTTGATAATTATCTTTCAGTTTGAAGAAATATGGTATAATAAAATTATATGGGGTTCGTTCGCACCTTACCTCCATAGAATGGAAATATGTCACAAAGTTTAAGAAGTTTTTTGTTTTTTTTAATGTAGATCCACATAATATTGTGATAAGTGTTTCAGTGTGAACATGTATGGTATGATAAACTGTTGGGTGTATCTATTTTATTTTTACTTTCATCATATTTTGCGTGGTTTTTGTTACCCCTAAATTCGAAGCTATCTCTTTACAACCCTTCCTTTTTATAACTTATCATACTTTCATAAATCAGAGTCCATTTTCTGTAGGCTGTTTTTGAACCAAGTCAACGACGGGTACATTTGCTTATATATATATATATATATATATATATATATATATATATATATATATATACATCTGTGTTTATATAAATACATGCATATACATGTGAATGTAAAATTAAACATATAATTGTATTTTGTAAAAAAGTATATTTTGTCATGTAAAAATTATAACATTTTTTTACGTATTTAGTTGGCTAAAACAAGGAAAATAATACAGATATATTTTCATAGTGTATGTGAATTCGACTTATTATCTGGGCTTTATGCCAAGATAATGCTTGCTTGGTTATCGTAATTTATTACTCGAGGGATTATTACTAAATTTGGTTTTTAAACAGCCTTAACATTGGCTCTTGAAAATATTGCTTCTGAGATAAAATGAACCAGCGTAACAAATCTTTCAAAAGTACGGAGACTATAATCTGTGATTTCTTAAATTTTCATTAGATAATAGACATGTCTTGTTATAGTCTCTAAGAGTATCCAATAATACTTTTTCGATATTTATTGATTTTCCAGTCTGAATCTTAAAAAACGCTGTAATGTAAAAGTATGTATATATTTTCTCAATAGTAAAGAATATTCGAAATACTTGTTTATCGTCTTTCGTAACAAATCTTGATTTATACTGATCAATACTTTAGGCTAAAATCTTTCTTCTAAAAATTCATAGGTAAGAAATTAAAGTTGATCATTTGGTAGAATCACGGACGTATACTTATTATATTCCGTTTATGCGTCAGTTTAATCTTTCATAGACGGTTTCCACCTCTGTCAATTTCTTACTTATTTCGTTAATGAAACTTTTCAGTATACTATCTATTGATTAGAGTAAGTATACGTCATGGTTTTCTTTGCTAAAAAAATTTAGCGTTCTTGTTGGAAAGCGTTTGAACCTCATTTCGATATTATTTATATTTTCATTGTGGCAGTATCGACGTTGTGGTCGTTATTCGGTGTGTAAATATAATATTTGAGAAATATATATCAGTTATCTTTGCCTAAAAGATTTTCAACTTTGAAATAAAATACGGTATTGAATTTTATACATCGAACTCGCTTTATTGTATTTTTGCTTGGTAAACATACTAGATATGCCAGACTATATGTGTATAACCCAAGCATAAACATTGCTCACATTTAATATTAACTTTGTTTTTATGTCTATGAATGCATAGTAAATGAACCTAATATACTTAGACATTTTGATAAACCTGTAAGGTCTCACATAGTATTTTGCTTAATCTGTCATTAAAAGACCAGTTTCGTATATATGAGGTCGCTATTAATGCACATATGTATATAAAATTTTGCTGAGTTTAGATCTAATATGTAGGAATCTTGCTAGTTCAAAAATATTTTTCCTTGCCTCAGCTGTACATTTAGGTGTCGAATTCTTATGTTAAATACAATAGTTAATTAATAATATCGGTATTTCTCTGTTAAATCCCCTTCCATGTGATTTACCGTCAAGTGGAGGGCAATACCAGCTAAGTTCTTCTGAATTGAAAGCATAACACCAGCTTTTTTTGTCTTTAAGCCATTGCCTATTAATACACTGGTAATTGGCAACAGAAGTAAATGCATACCTGAATATTTGTCAGTTCATAGATTCCACAAGAACGTTCAAGTCATAATGCATTGTACTTTGCTATTCTTTATTGGTGTTGTTTCAGTTTTTATACTATAGCATACGATATTCAAGCCTTCCATATGTTTTAGAGGTGAACGTTTGTATATACGGATATGTTTTGTTTTTCATAAATAATGTTCTCTTCCTGTGTTAAATGTTTTGTAACTATTATCAAAAGCTTTCTCAATTATCAGTTATTTCAGAACTGCATCTGTTTAAAAAATCTATTGTGGTCAGTTCAATAAAGTTCCATCCTTTAAATTTTCGAGATGTGAATGAATTACTTTGTGTATTATTTCTAATTTATAAATCACCCCCGCCTTTCCTCTGACACAATTTTAATTCCGATTAATCGAGGTACCATCCACTAGTTTAGTTGTAAGATATTTTCGCAGCAATCGTGCGTATTACGTATTAGTACCAATAGTGAGAATCGAAGAGAAAGGTGTTTCCAAACCAAATATCATTATTACTCGAAAGAATCTTTGATGTATAAAAGTTAACAGATGGCGACGGAGACAATTAGTATTATCCCGTGTGAAGACTAATAATTAAGTGCTCTAATTATGAGAAATTTAATATATTTTATGAGGTGATTCCGGTTTCTGATTTCTAGTTTAAAAAGTGTACGTCCATTTGATTGGTTAGTTCTTACCACTTACGTTCAATAAAATTCATCTTTCCTTCTTGTGTATTACACCTCACAACTTTTACCAAAATTCTCATAACAAAATTTGCGGTTTTCTTGTTTATGACAGGTTCGTGATTATTTTGTTAAAATATTCCGAAACAGTACATGTTTTGTGTATGATTGGTTTGTAGATTAATTTTTTTTACAATCGTATGTTTTTTTTTCAAAATGGCATATCCTATACGGAAATAAACCTGTTTTCCGATAGATATGGCTGTGACAAGTGCTAGACTACGGTTTAGTATCTATTTCTAATTTGAACTATGTTTTTTTTCTGTCCTGGATCAATTATGAATGGATTATTTCTATAGTGAAGTAGCTCTGTTTTTGTCTTACTATTTATATTTCTCCAACTGTAAAGTTTCTCTTTTTAAGGACTTGACTTTTCTCCACATTAAATTCGAATCCATGTGAAAACTATTTTCTTAATGTAAATTAGGGAAAGTGTTAGTATTGCGAAGAAGATTCTCTTTGAGATTACCCGTAACTAATATCTTACCAAAAATGATATAAAGCTCTAAAATTACAAGCCCACGCCTTAACCGTGTGTGTGCAACCCTAAGACATTTTTGGGAGTTTTTATTTAGTTGATTGATCATAATTAGTCCCGAGATAACTTATGGCAGAAAAGCTTGTTTGCGCTATTTTACTTCACGCAAACTTGCAAAGCTATTCATATTAGTAATAACGTATGCGATCAGTTTGGTAAAGGTGCTTATGCTTAAAATTATGTATATCTTAATACAAGAAACTCACGTAAGTTAATGGATTAAATGCTTGCAACTTGTTAAATAAATTGTAATTGTGTACTACTAATAATAAGAAATCGGTATTTTATACAGCTGAAAAACCTGATATAAATGCCTATTAATTGATGGCATAGAAGTATATTTCAAAGGCACCTTCAGTATTGATTTGCCTTCAATCAATATTCGATCAATAATTAAAAAATGATTAAACTATACATTGTTAAAAATCGATATTCATGCATTGATTAAGTAATATCGTTAGCTTTGTAAGTTTCTACTATTTTAATAATACGAACTGCCCCATTAAGTGTTGAGTCTGAAACTCTTTTTTAAGAGTTCCCTCGGTACGCTTTTCAGCAGGCTTTTCCTGAAATACTACATAAAATGATGTAGTTTTAATGCATATAAATAAATGACAAAGTGTTTAATGCCTGCATAAAGGCGAGTTATAGACAACACCATGGAAAGAAATATCAAATTAAAGAAAAGGTTTGATATTTTCCTTTTTGTTGTTGTATAATAAAAGAAGGCGCAAAAATTCCCTTCTGGACCAGAATACTGTAGATTTACACCAACATATGGTACAGAGAAATTTATTAGGTTTACTCTATTAGCCAGTATCTTATTTAATTATTGAACGGCGTTTAGGACACATTAATTCGTAATATTAAAACATTACATTTAGTCTTAGGAGTGCCATTATTACACATATATATACATTGGGAGTAGCTGGTGTATCTCCCCCTATTAAAAAAGTCATACTCCTAGTACAATTCGACATCAGGAAGTTTTCTACATTAGGGTCATATATGTGGTTTCGCCCTAATTTTCTGGCTCGTATTATTATGCACACACGATAATCTTTCATTTCTTCTACCCCCCTTACCCCGGGAATGAGTTCTCTCTCCTCGCCTTTCTCTCTATCTCACTGGCTGACAAGTTTATATTCTGTCATTCTGGAATTAACAAAATCTCATTAAAAAAAGAACACTACATAGACTGCAACAAACGATGCTTTCCGGAAACACGAAAAAAATAGCCAACTTTATTTTACGTTTGGCATAACAGATTTACTTCCCCAGATATTGATATAGTAAGAACGGATTACTATTTTAGTTTTTTTTTTACTTAAGTTACAGTGAAAGATACTCATAAAAAATAATTCAGTATTATATTTTTGTAAGAAATATAATTATATGGAATTCGTTTTAACTACAAAAATTATTACGGACGCAGAAGATGAAACAATTTATTCCTTTTGTTTTTTATTTCTTTGTTTGTTTTTTGTTATTGAATTCATTATAAGATTTTCGTAAAAAATATAATGATATATTTATTCGTTTTCACATAAAATATTATTACGGTTGTAGGAGTTTCTCTTTGTATTTTTTTTGTTGTTGTTGTCTTTTTTAGACCTCAATTTGAGATTTTTGTAAGAAATATAACTATATAGTAATTCGTTTTCACTAAAATATTATTACGGACGCAATAGTTTGCTTTTTTTATTACACATGTTTCGCTAAATATAAATGATATAATTAAATCATGATAATATTTCACGGGTGAAGATGTGATTTTGGGGGGGTTGCTTGTGTATGGAAAGTTATGTTGGTATCTTTTACGACTTCTCCCAGCGTAGTATAAACACTCCCAACCTCCTCATGTTAAAAACGGCCTTCTGAATAAACACCCTAACCTTCCCATGTTAACAACGGCTTCTGTGTTCCGGTGTTTATTCCGAAAGCCGGTCTCCATGGGGAGGTTGGGTGTGTATATAATAAGTTGGCATAATGAGACTCTACCCTTTCGTTTCTTTTTCCTATTAAAACCTCTCCTTTATTTGATTTTTCTTCCAATTTATAACGTCTGTTCGCTCGCGTTATATCTTGCTCACTCGGTATAATCCGGCGATTTCCTTCCTTCGCCGACGTTGGCCTGCGACACTCACGGAATAATCGGCTGTAAACTGAAGAAGTACCGAAATTTGAAAATGAGTACTTGTTTTGTTTTTATTTATTTTGTCTTTATTTAATTTATAGTTAAAACCGTTGAACAGTACAATGTACAACTTTGGGTACTTATATATTTTTGGTACCGTGCTGAAATAATAATGTTTTAATTTACAAAGGCATATTAACCTTGGATAGGGGAGGGTTGGTCACTAACTTGAGACTTGAATTTAACCGAAAAACACTATCTGCAAATAGAGCGGTACCAAAAATGCACTATCATCATTTTTTTTTAGTAGATATTAATCTCGGATGCATAGCATGGAAGAGCGCGATACCATCTGCTATTATATGCATCTAAGATTAATTACAAAACAAGTTTAGATTTCTTAAACATCGCTATGCATTCTGTTTCACAAACGTCAGTACATAGGAAATATTTTTATCTCGCATTTACATTATCTTTATATGCTGGAAAAATGATTAAAAATATTAAGAGTTTATTTTAAGCTCCTTCTTTTAAATGGTAAAAATGTTAGGATGATAATATTAAATTACAGTTACATGATAAAACATACAGTAGTAGGGGGTAAAGCTTTGACGCACGCTGGATGCACATATTACACACTTATAAAAAATAAAATAAAAAAACTGATTGGGCTATTTTGTTAGTACAAATCCGTTTATTTTCTTCGACCTTAGTAATTTAATATTTGACCAACAACAAAAATAACAACCGTATTTGACATTTTTACGGGGGTGAGCATAGTACCACCGGTCAATGCCGGGTCACGGGCCCTGCTAGTTAATAATATAGTATCGGATCTGAAAACCAAATAAAAAATTAGATTTTCGCTACTATTAGGCAACTAAAATGGAATTAAAAATCTAACGTATCTTAACGACATATCTCAAGAAATGGGCAAATACTTTTGAAGTAGCTAAATGAACGATGCTACATTACAATTACTATTTCAGTAAGACCTTAGAAAACAAATAAGCACGAGGCTTGCAGTGTATCTTGCAATGTCTGTCCTACGCCACAAGGGTTTTGTATATATATATATATATATATATATATATATATATATATATATATATATATATATATATATATATATATATAGCATTTCAGCCCGGCGTTGCCCGGATGTTTGGATGTGTCTGTTGAGAAAAAAAGTGGTAGTAGGAAGGCAGGCTCGAACAGTACCGCGGAAGAGGAGAAGAACGGGGAAAATCTAGATGGGTGTGCTGTTGCAAATACCGCCCAAACGGAAGTGACAATTTTTAAATTAAGGCTAGACAATTGAAAGGAGAGGATGACTTTCCAAAATATCGGCGAAAAAAAGCGACCCCCCTTGTAGAAAAGTTCCGAGTTTAAGGGTAAGATATTAATGTTTTTAGCCAATTTTTCGATATTTGTCGTCTGAAAGGTCGGAGTTAAAAACGATACTGGTAAAATCTGTTGCCTCTGTCAAAAATTTTAGGCACACATACAAACATACATACACACACACATACATATATTTATATATTGGTAACTAAATATTTTCGACCCAAACCGACTAAAATACTTGCCCTATCTCTGAATACCCTTTATGTCAAATTTCAAATGTTTTGACTAGAAATTGTCTGAGTAGAGACCGCAGAGGTCAATTTTTTTTAACTTTGACCCATATTATGACTCCTTAACATTTATTGTTTTGGGCTCAAATCAAGTTATAATGCCCAAGGAACCTATATCTAATATTTCAAGTGATTAGACCCAAAATTGTCGGAGGAGCTTGGTAGAGTTCTCAAAGGTCAAATCGTTGAACTTTGACCCCTAAACAGCCATATTTCTGTCCGAAAACCGATCCCGAAGATGTCCCAAATCTCAGTACCGTGTATATTAAATTTCGAGTCTGTAGATTAAAAATTCATAGAATTATTGCGTAGGGAAATGTACACACAGACACACACACGCACACACACATGTTCACTTATATATATATATATACATATATTATATATATTATATATATATATACATATATTATATATATGTATATATATATATGTATATATATATATATATACACACACAAAACCCTTAAAAACTGAAACATTTTTCAAGTTTGTGCCTCACTATTGGCACAACTGAATCTTCCCAACAATTTAAACCGACTGTGTGTCTGCATCGTGGGGGGACAAGTGTCTGCAGTTCGTCAGAGCATTCACCATTAAAATACTTGTAGAACAAGCAGAGGGATGCAACGTTTCGTCGATTGGACAGAGGCTGAAGCTTATATGCCAGTTCAGGGCCTATCAGATTGGCGACTCTTTTTTTAACCTTGTCTAGGACCGAGAGACTAGTAGTAGACGCACCAGCCCAGATGTGACAACAATACTCCATACATGGGCAAATGGTGGCCTTATAGAGATACAGGATACTTTCAGATGTCAGTAGTTTTCTAGCACGGTAGAGAGAGCCTACCTTTTTTGCAGCGGCCCTGGCAATGTTTTCAATATAATTGTTCCAGCTCATCTTTCCTGTGAACGTATGGCCAGGCAGTATGAAAGATGTACTCTCAGACAAGGAGTCACTGGCCATTGCTATTGGTGGCAGAGAAGGTTTCTTGTAGTTATTGAAGGAAACCAGTTTAGTCTTGGCAGCATTGAATGTGACCATCCATGTATGTCCCCATTCAACTACAGATTGGAGGTCATCCTCTAGTGTTTTTGCCATTTCTTTAGATATGTTCATTTGTTTTCCTGTCATGCCTGTTATAGAGTGTAGTGTCATCAGCATATATACCCATCTCAGAGGCAGTTTTGTCGGGGAGGTCATTAATAGATATCAAGAACAATAGAGGTCCAAGAATAGACCCCTGAGGCACTCCCGCATTTACATCACACTGTTTAGATGTTCGACCGTCCAGGACAACCTGGATTTTTCTCTTATCTAAGAAGGATTATATTATGTTAAGTATTCTACCAGTGATAACGTATGATTTAATTTTCCTGAGGAGACTATTGTGCCATACCCTGTCAAAAGCCTTAAATATATCTAGAGCTACCGCTCTGCCCTCCCCCGCTTTGTTCAGTGAATTGTATATACGTTCAGAGATTACAGTGAGGATGTCAGCTGTAGAACGGGCTTGTCTAAATCCATATTGTTTGTCAGTCAGAAGTTTAGCATCTGTAAGCTGCCGGACTAGAGCACGGTTAATTATGGTCTCAAATATTTTGGCGAAAAGTGGGAGGAGGCTAATGGGGCGATAATTTAATGGGTCAGTTCTTTCGCCAGAATTCTTGAATATTGGTAGCACAGAAGCGGTTTTCTAAGAGCACGGAAAGCAGGATTCATTAAGGCATTTGTTGTAGAGTTTTGAGAGAACTGGACCTACTTCGGCTGAACACTTTTTTAATAGCACAGCTGGGATGAGATCAGATCGAGTTTGTTTTTAGTAAATATTTTTTTTTGTATAGCTTTAGAGCAATTATTGCTTACGAGTCCATTTTATTCTGTACTATTTTCCTGAGATGTTAATTAACATATATAAAGATACAGTGAGTGTCCTCAGAAGATCTATTGTTTGGATAAAACTCAGACCACCGGATTTCACCAGCTGTGAATGTTTGTGCCTCCGTAACTTCCCAAACGATGAGAAAGATATAAATTAATTATATGTCGCACGTCACAAAACTATGTAGTTGTAAATTTGCTATGCCAGCATGGTTCAATAAAGTGTATTTCTTTTTAAAAATACGACATATTACATAAATAAACTGCAGGAATCAGATATATTTAATATTGCACAATAAAAGCGTTTTATATTTATAATTATAATAGAAAATAATTTACCCAATTATAAAACTAATATTTAAATAAGATTGAATAAATACATTTTATATAAACGTATCAAATTTCGGAAAATGTGATATTTTTCTGGAAAATTTATTATGATGAATAAGAGAACACCCCAGTATTCAACAACACTGACTGCGCTTACATGGCAACTTAAAAAGCTGGCATGCTCCCAGCGGGGCATTGTTCTACCTTACCTTAGACTCCTTAAAATACTCCCACTCAAATGTCGCGTTTTCTGACAAATACCACACTCTTTAATCTCACATTTCCTCCTTTTTTATGTCCATTCATGAAAAAAGATAGATACATCTAATGTGTGTGGATCAGATCTTAGCTTAAGTATACTAATACCGAAATGATTTGCTGAGCTAGCTTTGCATTTTCCGATTTTTCAATAAATGCATAACCAAGTCATGTTTCCGTGATTGTCGGAAGATTGCCTGCGTGGTACCAGTGTTCAAGAATTCTGAGGAAAAAAATTGACCCGCTCATTTATCGCATCGGTTTTCTCCAACTCTTAACTAAAATTTTGGAGTTTTTAATCAATCAAACCCTAGTTTATGAGCTTGTAACTGATAGCTACCTTCAGACTTATAGTGTGGGTTTAGGTAAGTCAGTTCCACTGCTGATATTTTAACAGTCATTTATGAACGAATATGACATGCATTTAATTCAGCGGAAGCTCGAGTTTTAGACAAGTATATATCAAATAATGTATGAGACGAAAAGCTTATGAAATTATTATCATAAATAATTTCTCAATGGATACTTAACATAATCAAAGTTTTGCTGTACAAAAGTAACACTCACATTGTCCTTTATAAGTGTACGTCTAAAACATAATAATTATGTAGCCGTGTCCAAGAAGTCAACGCTTGGACCTATATAATTCTTGGTATTAGTAAATGTCATTACTCGTAAAATTGTGTCTGAGATGGGCATGTTTGCCGACATTGCGCTCTATAATAGGCATGAGAGAAAGCTCAATGTGAACGTATTCCAGGCAATGGCAGCAACCTTAGAAAACAAATTTAACTCTGTAGTCAATTTAGGGTCCTAAATGTGGGTAATATATAAGGGTTATCAAACTATAATTATCTCGTTTACCAACTACACCAATCTTTTCAACAACGACTTACAAAATAAATAAAAGTCGACCCGGGAGCCCATCATAAAGCTCCTCGTCCTAACATAAACTGGAAACAGGCATTAGAATACATGACGTGAACCTATTGTCAATATTGCTGCAAAAAGATGAAAATTACTTACATAAGAGAACATAATATATCTTTAAAACCCACAGTTTACTTTTGGACAGATTATTGTTTTCACATATGCACATATGACATATAATTACTTCTATATTGTTATAATACATAGGACGGTTTGTTTAATGAACCACAACGCTCGTAGATCTTAAACCTTTCTATGCAGGGGTATATTAAGTTGTCTCGTAAATAAAACATTACGCGTATCATTCTGCTAGGGGCTAAAAAGCGTATCAATTCGTGCGCGTGGGTTAAAGCTTGTGGCCGGTTATAAACTCGTTTGTGGTTAATTACTCGATCTTAATTACATGAATAAAAGAGAAGAATTATAATCGATCTGAACGCAGTTCGGCTGACCGGACTGACATAAAAGTCTAAAATTGTCCTACGTTTCAGGGCGGACAGTTTTATGCCAATTTTGCATCCGTTATTGCTGATCGTACCATCATCGGCCAAACGTAATTGGTTTTCTACTCGTTAGGGCAATTAATTCGATAGAAAAGCATCAGAAAGAAATGGAACATCAATGTGGAATATTCTGTGATAAAAGCCGAAGAACGAGTTTAAAATAACGAGTGCATATTAGAGTGTTTAATGAGTGGAATTGTACTATAATCGAAAGTACCCAGAATTGAGAGGAAAGCAGAACCCCCCGAGTCCCTTACTGAGCTGAACATTTGAAATATTTTTTTTTCTTAATATATTCATCTCAATCATAGAAATTATTTCCTATGGATATATATATATATATATATATATATATATATATATATATATATAGAGAGAGAGAGAGAGACAGAGAGACAGAGAGAGAGCCAGAGATAGATTGTATTCCCGGGTTCAAATCTATCGACTGGTGTTAATCGTGACACGCTGCACTGAAGATTCCCGAAAGCACGAAACAATTAGTCTTTAGGTATTTAATTATTAAAATAAATAATCATGGCAGTCCCTTTAAGAAACTCGTGTCTTATCGTTGAGCACTTTCAATTAAATTAAGTCGGTCAAGTTACCTCTTATGCATAGATCCTCATACAAGGATTTGATCACACTGGCGTACGTAAAAAAAAAACATTTAAAAATAATTTCAACGTTATTTCACGCGGGTAATCGTAGCCGAATGGATACAGTCCTTGCTAATCACACCAGAGATGGCTTGTGTTTCCGGGTTAGAATCTATCGACTGGTGTAAATCGTGGCACCCTGCACTGAAGATTCTCGAAAGGATGAAACTCTAGTGTTAGTAGGTATTTAATTATTATGGTAAATAATTATATATATATATATATATATATATATATATATATATATATATATATTTACTGCAATACTTATGAAATTATTTACTATAATAATTATTAAATATATATATATATATATATATATATATATATATATATATATATATACTAGCAGAAGTACCCGTCGTTGACTGGGTTCAAATCCAGCCTACAGAAAATGGACTGTGATTGATGAAAGTATGATATGTTATGAAAAGGAGGTTCTAAAGAGATAGTTTTGATACTCAAATATTTTACCTTAAGGAAAATATGATGACAGTAAAGATAATTTTCGCGAAAATATATTTTTTTATACACAAACTCTGTTTCCATTCATAGCCAAGAGTGGCCAACAAAATGAGGTGTCCTTACAAAGAGAAAATGTTATATATATATAATAATATAAATATACATGAAATAAATGTTACCATAGTCAATAACAATTACTTTTATGGTAGAAAAGTTCATTGGTTTGTATTTTTAGTAGTTTGTAAAAAAAAAAAAAATTTTTTATTCCACGAACCGGTTTAAAAAAAATCAACATGGCAGCGACTTTGAAATGGAGGGCCACGTTTTCAATTTGAAGGAGGGGCACCTGAGCATTCTGCGTTAATAAATTAAGAAAGCTCCGTCAACGCCAGTCAATGTAAACATATTTTAATGTTTTCCGTTATTTTGTGCTTGAGGAATATTCGATTATAGCATATGTAGTTTATATAAAAATCCATTTTAGTAGTTATCACCTAAAATGTTGTTTTAATTACGGTTCGCTAAAATTATTTCAAATAAAGAGCATTTAAAACTATTTCAAAACAAAATGTAACATGAACTGAACTTTTATTGACTATGGTAAAATATATTTCTTGTATATTTATTTTTACGGGTAGTTGTTTGATGGCTTTTCTGATAAACACTTACTAAAAAATATCGAGGAAATATCGAAAAACAAAGAAAAAAACAGTTTTGAAAAATAACGAAGCTTATTTAGTAAAATAACGAAGTTTTACTTATTTAGTAAAATAATCCTTAACACCAACATGGGATATTAAAAAAGTAAACACGTTATTATCTTAGTGTTTTAAAGCAAAGAATCGATATAAATATAAATAAGAAGAAAATAGCGCCGTTTTCAAGCAGAACAGCTTCGTTTCAGTTTTACAGTATTGTAGTATAATAGTGAATTATTGCGCCGGGGGATTCAGGGTTGTACTTTTGTAATGAAAAGAAGACACAGAAAGGGTTTTAATCAACTGAATTATTTCTAGTACACTGACAAATAGCTTAAACAGATATGTAAATGAAATAAAAAGGTTATGCAAATGGTTTTAAAAAGATACGTAATCACGTGAGCATGATTTTTCCTTCTTTTGACACGATAGCAAGTAACGTTCTTATTTTTTTTAATTATCTATTTATCTATTTTCGAAAGAGTGTCACGTGCAAGTGGAGAAGGAAAACGGAGTTATGCAAAATTTGTGTCGAGAATGGTCTAAAGCACCTATTTTTTTAGTTTTGGCTTTCACTTTAATAAGAGCGTGAATTTATGAGCTGAATTTATTCGACGCAATATGAGTCAACTCAAAAATATAAACAAAAGCTAACATACCCAATCCTGATCCTCAATATATGTTCTATCATTATATGCAATTAGTCTTTTTTAATAGCCAACCATATAGGAACCTATCCGTGACCAGACACACACACAGATGTTCAGCTTTATATTATTGATGAAATATAAAATTTATAAATATGTAACTTTATTATATCATCAAATCAATAAGACAAACGTTAAAAGAAAAATTAAGAAATTTTCGTTAGGCCATGAAATTTCCAAGGTAAATGCGTTTCATCAGACAAGCAGAAGGGGCAGAATTATACAAAATGCCAACATAGTAAAAAGTGGCTTAATGACATTTAAATATGAAATACGAATGAATGAATAGGATAATATTATGAATAGTAATGCAAATAGGTACAATATATAGAGGTTAATTTACAGTGTATGGTATATGAAGAGGTAATAGTAAAACTATATATATATATATATATGTATATACATATATATATAATTCCTTTCAAGTTCACCCTTATAGGCTAAACCTATTCTTAATTACTTCTTACGATATGATTCCATTCTTTCATCTTTATTTTATATATAAATGTCATTAAGTTAGTTTATTTATTTTTTTATTATACTTGCATTTTGTATAATTCTAGAACTTCCCTTATTCTGGTGAGAAAGATTTTACTTCCAAATAATATGGCCTAATCAGGTGTTTTATAATGTTCCCCTTTACGTATTTTAATTATTGTGATGATGTAATAAAGTTACATATTATATAGATTATTAATCAGGCTCATATATATATATATATATATATATATATATATATATATATATATATATATATATATATATATACTAGCTGTACCCGGCCAAGCATTGCTGTGGTTCCGTTTGGTAAAATGATTAAATTGAATGTATATCGCAAAATTTCAAAAAATCTGTAAGGTAGAATATCAGTCTTCGCATCACGTCATGAACTAAGTAACATTTTTACATATGTAGATAAGAATCAATGAATAATTTGGAAATTTGCATATAGATCTATTTTATTGGCTCATAGATATATTTCATTCTTATTAGAAATCATCAGTACAACGCATCCGAATTAAATAATGAACCCATGCATAGATATGCTACAGCAAATGTTGTTTCCATGGTGTTCCTTTTTAATGGCATGTACGAAGTTCTACGATTTACAAGGGGCAGTGTTAGTAATCTTTCTGGGTTGTAAGTCCGACAATGAATTCATGCTCAGATATCTTGAGTGAAGGATGTTTTTTATATTTTTACCTCTCAAATTCTTGATTGAATAATAATTTTAGAGATTGTCCTTTGGAGTCATTTTGATCCAGTTCCATAAGTTGCCATTTAATATGAAGGATGTAATTTTCCATAACTTTTGGATACACAATATTCTTAGTAGTGCCAGTTTCAGTGCAGATTAAGAGATTCACAGGTTTGCCGACCCTAGAACATGCAAAATAGTATTGCCTACGTGAGAAACACTCAGTGGGTAAATATAAACCACACAATTCTAAAGATTGTCCATGTGCCTTGTTGATTGTGATTGCAAATGTCAAGCGAATTGGGAATTGCAATCTCCTAAATTGAAATGGCAGATCCGTTGGAATCATTGAAATGCGCGGAATTAGGATATCTTCACCTTTGAAAAGCCCTGTCAAAAACTGTTGTTTCAATGGTGTTGGTCATTATTTTTTTTTACTGGAAACAATTGCCAATTACAAAGCATAGGTTGGTTAATATTTCGCAACATGATAATAGGTACACAAATTTTCAATTGCAGTACATGTGGTGGAATCCCTGGCAAATCTAGTGAATTCAAAAACTCTGATGTATAATTGATTGCTTCGTCTGCTTCAACAACAGTGTCGACAGACTTATATGTGACTAACTCACCATGAATATTCAACTGAATACTATCGTTGAGTGCATGGGCGTATTTGTTCGTGCGTGCAAGAATAGTTCTTTCACTCAGCCAACTGTCATTCTTAAAGTTAATGTGGATGTCCGGGAATACATTTTTTATTAATTCGTCTTTTGATGTAACGAAATTACAGAAGTTTTGTGGCAATCGAATCGCCCTGAAGTCAGAATAGCCGGCACTGTTCTATTCCCCATTTCCAACATTTTTTTTTAATCTGTTGATTGATTATTTTGCAGCTGGACACGCATAGTTCTAGTCAAATTTAGTGTCTTCACATTTCGCCCAAAAGTGGAGTATTTGAGGCAAGCATTTATTTCATCTGCTGGTGTTGATCGAGGAATTACAGGTAATATTTGCCTTAAATCTCCAGGAAGCAATATTACTACATTCCAAAATAATCTATCATTTCAAAACTTGCAATGACCGATCAAGAGCCTCCAGTGATTTTTGTGTGTGCCATCTATCCCAAACAATAAGTTTGTATTTTTGCAATACTTTTCCCATACCTGATGTTTTTGAAATATTGCACATGGGAGTTTCAATAAATTGCATGTTTAAATAAAAGTTTCAATGCAGAATGAGCAGATCGTCCACCTCGTAGCAATGTTGCGGCTATCCCAGAAGATTCAAGAACAAATGCTATGCCATTTTGTAATCGAATGACTGCCAAAATAAATTTAATGAAGAACGTTTTACCAGTTCCTCCTGGCGCATTTAAGAAAAATATATCCCCCACTCCATTATTTACAGTCTGCATTATTTTGTTGTAAACGTCTGTTTGCTCAGTTATTAGCTTGTTAATAATTGCTTGCACATACAACAACAGATCGACTGTGTTGTTATTTTGTTTCGTACGCAATTCTACATCATGGAAAGCAGGAGCAGATCAAGTCGGGGAGGTCATTCACAATTGATTGAGGAATTTGTTTGCAATTTCTATACACAGACTGTTCAATTCTTATCAATGCCTCATTATAGGTTTCTGATGTAACATCCAGACAGGTATTTGTACTTTCATTGCGTATTGCGCGATGAAAAATGTCTTCGGCCATGTGTGATTTATATCTCTCCCATAACTCAACAGAAGATGAAGGGGAGCAATTGGTCAAAATGATTGCAAACAATGCAAGAATTTGATTAGGATGCGATGTGTTACACGCATCATTAATGCATTCATCCCAAATGTCCGTCATTTTCCACTAAATTCAGAACTTGGCATGCACTGTGAAATGTAGCATGTGTAATGCCATTGACAATTTTTAATTGCCGGAATGATTTTGGACCAGGCACATTTACCAACAACATGCGACGAAAGAAACATTCATCTTGTTTGGGATGGATAGTCTGCCTATTGTGTTTTCTTTTAATATTCCAGGTTGTCCTTCGATTTTCTCTTCTCATTTGCGTCGTTCAAATGATTTTCTTCTCTTATTATTATTATTCTCGTTTTAATACTGAGGCACTTCCGAATAGAGGAGGGTTTTTTGCAAATGTGTCAGTTTGGCATAACATGACGGAAGCCGTTAATGCTGCAGCCGGTGGATTCAAAGCTATATGTTTCACATGTGAAACTGTAAAGTAAACCCACTGTCCATTTTCTAGATGTACAGCTACGTGAACAATCGCCGGACTTCGTTCAGGTATTTAAAACGAAAGAATTCCCCATACAGCTTCATTGATGCTTGTGCATCTTCCAGCTTGATACTGTGCGATGTCATCAATATGTAGGTTTGCATTCAGATCATTGCTGCATGTTTTCAAGGCAAAAACTGCCATATTGCTGCCTTTATTCACGTACTTACAGATTTATTTTCTGGGTTTAACAGAATTACAGTATTCAACATTGATGTGCGATTTATAGGTTTTTGATAGTAAATGTGAATATGGAACAACCCATCGGTGTCAACTTGTATATTGCCATGTCGTATTTGTATGATTGCTGATTTACCACCATCTTCTACTGACCTTCATTTGTATAAAGAATATCCATGATTTCCTGTAACTGGGTTGGTTAATAATGCTTGGGGATATCGCTTAGAATATTTACCATCTATCATGCATGGGGAATTTGGATTAAAAATACCGCAAAGTCCATGTATCATATTCTTACGACAACTTCATGCAAATCTTTATCAATGTCAGCCTCAGGTATTTCAGCAGATATTAGATTGTCGATTTCGTTTGGATTGAGTTTGTTGTAGAGCATGATTAGTATGTGGGAGTGTGGTAACCCTCTCTTTTGCCCTTACACTGAATACATCCAGCAGCACACAGATCATATTACTTTACGTTTTACAATGAAATCTATTAGCGATTAAGCTTTTGTCTGGAAACACGCGCTGTAATATCATGCCTATCCACCGATGATTGCCCAGATAGTAAGAGTTGCTGTATATCATTCCAAGCTGGGGCGCATGTAAATGTAATGAATAGGTCGGGACGCCCATACTGACGAACATATGCAAATGCGTCTTGAGTGTACTCATGCATATGACGTGGACTGCCCAAATATGAAGATTGCAAAATTGTTAGTCTTCCAACGTTGGTTGTATTACCATCATTAACAACTGCATCTCGCAAAGGAACATACTCTTCAGAACAAAGTTTGGACTGATTAACATGGATGAATAGCAAACGTTCAGTTTCAATTGTTGCATACATGTCTAGAATGTATTGGTGGAATAATTGGCAGAATGTAATTGTTTTCGTTCTCTCGAATCATTAATCGGTATGAGACATAGTTCATTGCGCTGCCTTTCTTATTTATTTCCTCGCCACTAACTGTTAATATGGAAATGATATCCATCAGCACCATCCCAAAAAATGATTGCATATCTTGCAGTTGGGAAACAGTGGACAATCTTATACTGGTTGAAATTCCACAGCGTACATTCAGTCCATCGGTGTTACCACCGATGAAATACATTTGTAGGAATTTATGTTGACCACCTGGGTATGGAAACAGAGATCCAATTTTATGGTAAATTTGTCTTTTTACTTTAAAAGTTGGCATGAATTGAGCTGTAATTGTTTCTGCTGCGAAAGGAAGCAGGAGTTTATTTCCTTATGTTTGATAAAAATGATTTGATTCAACAGTATATCCAGCAAGCTAAGTTGTTAATGGTTCTGGTGGATCTTCCAGTTGAGGTTGTTTAATTTTATCGGCTGCACAACACATTCCTTTAGTTTCTCCCTTAAATTTAAGCGCATTGCAATAGGAAACACTTCAGTCGTAGTGCCTACGTAAACATGGTGGCTCAAACTATAATCCTCATTAAGGTTGTAGTTAAATGCTTGATTGTTGAGCATGGAGTCGTTTTTTGCAGCTGATCTGCATTTTCACGTTGACGTCTTTCAGCATGACTCAAACTCTCACGCTCATTACGGTGTGAACGAAGCAGATCTGTAGACGCATCACGGATTTGCTGTACCAGCAACCGTGCCTCTTCAACTCTGGCTGCACGTCGATCTGCTGATTCATTGGCACGTACTTGATCATCCTATTTTGGTTCGCAGATGCCTTTTGTTCATGACTTTGAGTGGCAAGTAATCGCCGCATTGCTTCTGCATTGCGAGTACAACGACCTATGTTTGATCTTCTGAGTGGCATTTTAAGGAAAAGAACTGCAGCGAAATTAACAATAAGGTTTAGTAAAAGTGGATATTTTTAAAATAGGAAACTGGATAAATGATTTTGGAAAAGTGGAATGTATAAAAAAGAGTTGGTCGTTGTTTCAATTTATGGGTCTATCAACAGCTGTATGGGCAATTAAGGCCAATTTTTTTGTATATAGTTCAGTAATGTTACTTGCGTTATAATAGATTTGAAGAAATATTTGTTTTTGCTTATTTTCAATTGAGGAACCTGAAAAACATTTATTTGTGTCCAAATAGATTTGGAGCAATATTTTTTAATATGTTTTTGTGCTTTTTTTAAATATAGAGGTATGGTCAATTTAGAGCAATTCCTTTTTTTATGTAGTTCTGTAATTTTCCTTGCGTTGAAAAAAATTTAGAGAAATAATTATTTTTTGTAATTTTTTGGCTAATTTTCAATTGAAGAATCTGAAAAAAAGACACGTCTGAAAAATATTTGCTTGATGGTTTTCTCAAATAATTAGCCTATCGACAACTGTATTGTCAAACAGGCACAATGTGTAGAAATATTTGTTAATTTTCTTTTTGAAGCTTGTTTTTAATTTAACTGTATCGTTAATTAAGGCCAATTTTAATATGTAGTTCTATACTTCTTGTGTCTAAATATATTTGGAAATAATTTTTTTCTTAAATTTTCCTTTCGCTTATTTGTAATTGTGGAATCTGAAAAAAGAGAAATCTAAAAAATATATTTGTTTGATTTATTTCTGAATTTATTGGCCTGTCGACAGCTGTATGGGCAAATAATACCAAATTTTTATGTAGTTTTGTACTTATATTTGCGGCCAAATAAATTTCCAGAACTATATTTTAAAAAGTGTTTTGTTGTTTATTTTTAATTGAAGCATCTAAAAAAGGAGATATCTGGAAAAAGTATTGGCCTGATTGATTTTTAAATTGATTTACGTATCGACAGCTGTATGATCAATTAAGGCCATCTTTTGCATATAGTTCAGTAATTTTCTTGGAGTTCTGATAGGATTGAAGAAATATTTTTTTGCTTATTTTCATTTGAGGAATCTGAAAATCCTTTCTTTGCGTCAAAATAGATTTGGAGCAATATTTTTTTAATTTGTTTTTTTTTCCTTATTTTAATTGAATTTTTGGGTATATTAAGAGCAATTCCTTTTTCTTTGTTTGTAGTCGTGTACTTTCCTTGCGTCAAAATAAATTTGTAGGAATAATAATTTTTGTAATTTCTTTTTTGTTGTTTATTTTCAATTGAGGAATCTGGAAAAAAGGGAGAAGTCTGAAAAATATTTGCTTGATTGTTTTATAACATAATTAGCCTATCGACAGTTGTATGGTCAAATAAGCACAATGTTGAGAAATAAATGTTGTTGTGCTTATTTTTAATTGAGCTGTACTATGAATTAAGGTCAATTTTTATGTGGGTTTGTACTTCTTTTGTCCAATAATATTTGGAAATTATTTTTCTTATGCTTTTTGTGCGTCCGAATAGATTTGGAGCAATATTCTTTTAATGTTGTCTGTGCTTATTTTTAATTGAGCTGCATGGTCAATGAAGAGCAATTCATTTTTTATGTAGTCCTTTAATTTTCCTTACGTCGAAAATAGATTTGGAGAAATAATAATTAAAAAAAATTATTTGGCTTATTTTCAATAAAGGAATCTGAAATAAAACTAGTTATAAAAGATATATTTATTTAATACAAATGTACGTGCCACTAATATATACATATATATATTGATATATATTGATAAATATTTATATAACTTACAAAGCAAATATGTATAAATTATATACACATGCTGGCATTGTAATTTAAATGCTGATCAAGCCAACAGTATACTAGAAAAATATAAATAAAGCAAAATTAAGAACACTCAAATAGAAATATACTTATAACGAATACTCCCTTTGCAATAGTTGTAACGTTCTATATAAAAACTCCAAATAAATAAAGTTTTGGCGAAAAACTATAAATACAACACTTTAATTAGGATGCTATCCTCCTCCCGAAACAAATATCTCTTGAATGTAATGTATATCATAGTAATTGTCTTAATTTCACGGGGTTTACAGTTGGAGCAAAATCGAAAGATTTTTCTACATCCCATGGCCTTACGGAGACTATCATTTAACAACCAGCTTCCAAGACCACAAGAATCAGTAAGACGCTTTTCTGTATCGATTTCTTACTTCAGTGCCGAAGGATCGTTTCGGCTATGTAGAAATCACCCTTATTTTTCCTATAAACTGAACCGCAAAAACTGAATGAGAGCTGTCAAAGATAACATCAGAATTTTTTGTTTTAAATTACATTTTCACCCCAAACAAAGAACATTGTCACTTTGATGTAGGTGCTACTATCAGGGATATAAGCTACGGGGGTACTATGTAGGGAGTTGGGCAGTAAGATATCGGTGCATGTTACACTTGAACTTCTGCATGTCAGTACAGTTAGGGAAGCAGGGAGCCGTAATGGAATCGCAAAGTCTAGCGGCTCTGCGAAATAAACAACTGGAATAGAAAGCTCTCCTACATCTACTGTGTAGGAGTGGGATTTAGATGCTTGTTGCGTTTGTCGATGATATAAACATCGTGGGGGCACAAGTGCTTGCAGTTCGTCAGGGCATTCACCATTAAAATACTAATAGAACAAGCAGAGGGAAGCTACATTTCCTCGGTGGGACAGAAGCTGTAGCTTAGATGACAGTTAAGGACCTATCAGGTGGCCGACTCTCTTTTGAACGTTGTCTAAGAGTGAGAGACTAGTAGCAGATGCACCAGCCAAAATATGACAACAATACTCCATACATGGGCGAATGGTGTCCTATTAGAGATGCAGAATACTTTCACGCGTTAGTAGCCTTCTAGCACGATAGAGAGAGCCTACCTTCTTTGCAGCGGTGCTGGCAATGCTCTCAATGTAATTGTTTCAACTCATGTTTCCTGTGAACGTTAGGCCGAGGAGCTTAAAAAAGTACTTTCAGATAATGAATCTTTGGCCATTGCTATTGGTGGTAGAGAAGAGTTCTTGTAATTATTGAAGGAAACAAGTTTAGTCTTGGCAGCATTGAATGTGACCATCCATTTTTCTCCATTCCATTACAGATCGGAGATTATCCTCTATTGTTTCTGCCATTTCGTTAAGTATGTGTCCATTTGTTTTCCTGCCGTGCCTGTTATAGACCGGAGTGTCAGGAGTAATACATCTTTTTCCTCTGCTCAGCAGTATGCCAACGAAGACACTGAAGCATTAAAATACAATTTCCAAAGCGGACTTTCTATAGTAAGAAGGCATTCGCTCCCAAGTTTTACTTCAACCTGTACAGCAGCTACTGTTCAAACAAAATGTGCACCCATTATGTTCCTCATCTATATGTCAAGTATAAATAAATAAATATTTATAGAAGATAAATATAGATTTAGAGCGAAATAGCCGCAGTCAGGCAACTATTCATAATGGTTTGAAACAGTCTAATTTATAATAAAAAAAACTAGATCTTTACAGTTTTATATAAGAGTTACAGTCTAGCGATGGTGGCCAATTATCCCTAATTTAAAAAAAAACTTGCTGAGCCTAAAGAAGATAGTTGAATACAGCTGGAATTTTTCTTGACTCTATGCATAAGAATTCCCATTACTAAGCCCGTTACGGAAACAATGTACCATTAAAAATAATCCTCTTTTCTAATTAAGCGAGTTTGTGTTATTTGTTAAAAATGTTTATTTTTCATTTGGTTGTTAACAAGATTACACACATATTATTTAATCGATATCCACCTAACTACGCTGAATGATAACACCTGAGCTACAGAAAAACGCATTACATTTTTTCGCAGTTCTTGATCCAGGTGCAAGCATTTTAATATTGAGTGTTTATGATTTTCGAAAGAAGGCGTAAACGTGATAGCATTGTGCTACTTAATTTAGCAAACGGTTGAAATTAATACAAGATATATAAAGTTTATAGGACCTTATATTTTCTAAAGACAAAAGAACATATATAACTATAAAGTTGACTTATTTTCTCGTTCTGACATTAATATAAAAACCCTACTATTTCTATTAGTGTTTATCTGCTCTAAAACGAAAGAAATATTGACACAATGTCGTTTTTAATTTGGAGGAAATGTAGCTCCCCCAAAAGGGGCACTCTTGATGGTCCAAATAAAGATTTATTTGGTCCTGGATATGACCTTAAACTATATCCAGTGGTGAGGCCCCAGCTTGCGGGCTTTGTGGAGTGTGGAGCCACCCTTTAATTGCCATTGCTTCCAAGTCCACTGACTCGGAGTGCTAGTACCTGTTAGGGTCCCAACTATTGGTTAAATAGAAAGTGGCATGAAAACAACAAATATATTCTATTAAAAAAATGTTGTTCCAAATCTTCGGATTCGGCATTAAATAACCTGAAATGGGTTGATATGCCGTAAAACAAAAACAACCAACCATAAATCTCTTTAGTAGCGAAGGGTCTCATCTTTCTTTACTAAAAGCAAATTAAATTATATGCAGAATCGAAACAGATACTGCATTATAATGTTGGCCTCATCTATTTTGTCTATTTAAAATTATTCACACGAATATTTTATATGCACAGCCATGCATATACATGCATTTGAATGAATTTGCATATTCCTTTGAAAAACGAGCGTTAATTAATTAATTAATTATTCGTGTTTTATCGTTTCTTATTAGATAATTGGTTTCATGTCACTTTAACGCTGTATTCTATTCATTCTATAATCTGAAAAATTGCGTAGAATGTTAGATGAAAAGCACCGATGTAAGCGCACCGAAGTGGACTTATTGGTGTGTGGACGAAAATCACTACCAAACTCCTTACTGAATATTTTGTCAACAGATTTGAAATTTAATATATACTGTATCTGGACCTGTCGCACGTATTCGATTTAGATTTAAACCTGAAAAATAGCTGCTCAATGGTCAAAATATAATTAAATATTTGACCATGGAGTAAATCGACGGTATCCGTTTTTAATTATAAAGGCGAAAATTAAAAATTACAACAATGTTATTTTTTAGCGATTTTTTATACATATGGCTTTTAGTCATACGCTAAGAGATAAGGCCGGAAGGATATAGGATTTGGTTTCAATTCAAGTTGATGGCAGACATGCCATTTTCCTTTTACTTTGGAGATCATTACGGTATATAATGTAAAATATATTAACCCATAAAGAATTGCCTATATAAAGATGCAAACGATGTGTTTTAAACTAATATATAATATTCATTAATCAATATATAATATTAAAGCATATTTTATGACTGAGAAAATCCTAGCTTGTTCAAAATGTTCTAAATTTATTTAGAAATGTTAAATTATATATTTATTGATTAATGTGTCCTGTGAACAATCTTGGAATGATTTTTTTATAAAAGATTATTGAAGTTATTAACGCTGAATATTTTACGGTGATTCCAAAATAAAAGGCAATATCAGAACGAATTCCGCATAAATCTTTACAAAATAAATCTCGATGACAAGAACCAAGGAAATTTGATAACTTTGGAAACAGAGTTATTTGTTAGAAAATGTCTTTTTATATCCCTATTAGAAGAAACATCTTTACGTTGAAAAGGGTCGAACTTGTATGTTTTGACCAGTCTTATTTTGCTCGTGACACAGGAGATTTACACTGAGTAGTGTACATTATGTGAGTAATTTAATATATAAAAGGCTATATATCTGTTTGTCTGTCGCCATATTTTAAAACTCTATCTTCACCAGAACTAAAATTTGCAGAGCGGGGCTAGTGGTCTCAAATGATTACATGTTCAGAAACCGTTTTTATGGGGTTTAAGCCTGTAAAAATAGATCTAAATTCCAATAACTCGTTATACATTTGGTACATTAATATGTGTTTATTTTTCTATTTTTTATCAAAATATTTGCGTGTCACGTTGGTACAGTTGTAACGTCACCAGTGTTGAATGCTACAGTTTTGGTTCCGATTCCAGCCGATGACACCCAGATACTTTTTCTTTGCTTTTGAAATCACTTCTCTATAATAATATAAATGAAATCTGGGGAAAAAATCAAATATCATATTTAAGCGTCTTTTACGCCGGGCAAAGCCTGGTGGACCCCTTCTAGTATAACTATAATTAGATAAGTCATATTTCAACAATGTTCCAACATCAAATTCTAAACGCGCTGAAGACAATGTTTTATAAAATTTCCATTGGCTGTATGAAATTATCTGTATCATGACTCTATCCAAGCTAGAGTTGATGCTTTTATAAAAAAAAAGTTTCCTTGGTGATTAAAGAGATTGACAACACTGGTGAGTTTAATAACATTAAACGTATCAATATGTAGTAGAAAATAGTCACCGCCAATGAATGACATATTTATATTAAATGTATAAATATATTAACATTATTGCTTTTCTGCTTGCAATAGAATTTTTACAGCCAGTATTGATAGAAGCTATATATTTTAATGTGAGCATGAATGAAAGAGAAACTGGGTCTCTAAATGATCCAAATCATCCAAAGCAGTATTCACTTGAGTATATGTGTTAATGATAAGTGAATGAAGTCGAACGAAAAAATACTACCATCACTTTCATGGCGGTTCATGAGAAAATAATGCGAGTGGATTTTAAGGCAAAACATTAGTAATCTGTTGAGAAGCGTTCCGGCGATAATGTGTTTAGAGTAAGATAAATGTATTTTAATTCTATAAAGATATCTCATAAAGTATTATTATAGAAATAACTCGACGATTATTTCTACTGTATCCCGGTTTCCTTTCAATCGTGTACGCTTTCATCATCCCAAATTCTCTGTACGAAAAAAACAAATTTTTAATTTGTATTTTTAAAATTAGACTAGCTTATTATTCTAAACCTAAAATTTAATTAGTATATAGATAGGCTAATTTAATATTTGTGTTGTGTTATCATCGGATATCCGTAGATTTTCCTAGATATACTTTCACAATCACCAAAACCGCAATATGAAATAATGAAAATAAAATAAATATAATGCGGTTTTGGGCTGTACGTGAAATTAAAATATACCTTCTTGGTAAATTGGCTAGAATGAAAGGATAGTATCTATTCTGTCTAAAGATAGTATAATGATATTGCAGTGTTCCATTCGCACCGGGCGTCCATATACTGTAAATATGTCACAGACTCTTATGAGAAATTGTAGATAAATCGTAATAACTAAATATATTCTGACACTACATTAACAAGATAACTTAAATAATTCTACAGTTTAATAATAAAAAAGCTAAACTCGTATCGCTGGGTCTCGATTAAAATTGAACGTCCAAAGGATGCTCCAAACAATGTATTACATATAGAGATCTCGCTATGGAATTTCCACATGCTCGCTAGTATTTATTATTATTATTATTATTATTATTATTATTATTATTATTATTATTATTATTATTATTATTATTATTAGTATTATTATTATTATTGATGTTATTGATATTATTATTATCATTATTGATATTATTATTATTATCATTAATGATGTAATTATTATTACTGTTATTGATGTTATTGATATTATTATCCTTATTGATATTATTATTATTATTATTATTATTATTATTATTATTATTATTGATGTTATTTATATTATTATTATAATTATTGATATTATTATTATCATTATTGATATTATTGTTATTATTATTATTATTGTTATTGATGTTATTGATAATATTATTATCATTATGGATATTATTATTATCATTATTGGTATTATTTTTATTGTTATTGATGTTATTGACATTATTATTATTATTATTAATATTGATGTTATTGATATTATTATGATAATCATTATTGTTATTATTATTATTGTTATTGATGTTATTGATATTATTATCATTATTATTATTGATATCATTGATATTATTATTATAATCATTATTGATATTATTATTATTATAATCATTATTGATATTATTATTGTTATTGATGTTATTGGTATTATTATTATCATTATGGATATTATTATTATCATTATTGATATTATTATTATTATTATTATTATTATTGCTATGATGTTACTGATATTATTATTATTATTATTATTGATGGTATTGATATTATTATTATAATCATTATTGATATTATTATTGTTATTGATGTTATTGATATTATTATTAGCATTATTGATATTATTATTAGCATTATTGATATTATTAATGTTATTGATGTTATTGATCTTATTATTATTATTATTATTATTATTGATGTTATTGATATTATTATTATTGATGTTATTGATATTATTATTATTGATGTTATTGATATTTATTTTATTATTGATGTTATTGATATTAGTATGATGTATGTTATTGATATTATTATTATCATTGATATTATTGATATCATTATTATTATTAATATTAGTATTGATGTTATTGATATTATTACTATTATTATCATTGTTGTTATTGATATTATTATTAATATTATTATTATTGATGTTATTGATGATATTATTATTATGATTATTATTATCATAGATGGCATTGATATTATTATTATTATTATTGTTGATGTTATTAATATTATTATTATTACCATTTATGTCATTGATATTATTATTATTATTATTATTATTATTATTATTATTATTATTATTATTATTATTATTATCATCATCATCATTATAACAACGGGGTTACTTACCCCTACACTGACTATGTTTGTGTTGAGAGTGAGAAAAATGTCCCTATTCAGCTTAAAGACGCCCTTGCCCATACTTTCTCTCCGGAGATTTTTTTAATTCATTGTAATTGTGTCTAACAATCGCGGAAAGGATATATATATATATATATATATATATATATATATATATATATATATATATATATATATATACATATATATATATATATATATATATATATATATATATATATATATATGTATGTATATGAAGTAGTAGCCAGTGGAGCTATTCAACTAATCGAATCCATTGTTACTCTCTTTATGTGTGTATATATGCATATATTTATGCATACACAATTAACTATATATATATGCGTGTGTATGTGTGTGTGTTTGAGTGTTTGTATGTGTATGCGTGCGTGCGTGTGTTTCTTCCTTTAATATTCTTCTGTGCAGACATAAACCAAACGTTTGGTTTTCAATCCCGATGGTTCCAGCCAAGAATATTGTTGATAAAATACAAAAATGCGTCCCAACGAATAAATATTTACAAATATGCATTCTCTTCTAATTTGATGGCATCGTAATCCTGATAAAACCACCATTCGTAACAAACCTTAAGTGTAAAAAACGCTTCTTCGCATAAATGACTGTACTTGTTTAAATGTAGCACCACCACAAACACGCACAATCGCACTCACACATAAATTCTCTCTCTCTCTCACACACACACACACATACATACATACATATATATATATATATATATATATATATATATATACATATTTATACATACACATGATTGGCATGAATTTCTTTAATACAAGTTAAGCTATTTCCCTGAATATCCAAAAGCTAAATAATTTAAGATTTCTTCAATAAAATTACATTGACCTTAAGAGTTCAGTGCAAATTTTGTCAAAAAATCATCAAAAAATTTATGTTCTGTTTTTTTTTTTCTCCAAGAAAAGGCAACATTCTACAACACGTCGTTGAAGAACAGACATTGTTATTTTGAAAACATGTAAAAAATATATAACTATTAAAAAAATACATGCACTCGCTCTTCTATGAATTAATTAATGCCCTGGAGAAATGGGAACGTTTTTGTTCGCTGTGTGTTTGTTTTGTAAAATTATAATTCTCATTAAATTTAATCCGTTTTCGTGCGGCTATGGAAAGAACGGAAATCTTACTTTTTCCAGTTTTCAACTTTCTTTATCTCCATTGATGTAAAAATATATAGCTTTTATTCTACTGACGGTATTCTGACTTTTACCTTTTTTTAATTTTTATGGATACCTTCGATTTTTTTTATCTAGTTTTTTTCTAGTGATGTTCTTTTTTTAATTTCTTGACTTTCTCAATATGTACCTGCATTTTTAATTTTCTTGTATTTCCACCTATTTCTCGTCGTCTTTTTTTTATTTTTACTGTTTTTGTGTGCGCCTCTATCTTTTTATACTTCCATTATCTTTCTCCACTGTCTTTTGTCGATGTTTTATATAATTTTATATGTTAATATTATTTTAATGTTGTCTTAATCCTATATACTTTTTTGACTATTATTAGTGTTTTTAAGCTATAATAACCGTTTACGTTCTTTTTTTTCATATATCGTTTATTTCTACTTGCTTTCCATATGTTTGTATTTGCAGTCTAACTTTTCCCTCTTTTTTTCTTGTTTTAAGATATTTTTTTTATTTCTGAATCCTTTTATTTTCCTTATTAACCTGGATATTTTTCTTACTTATCCTCTCTCTCTCAATATATATATATATATATATATATATATATATATATATATATATATATATATATATATATATATATATATATATATGTGTGTATATATATATATATATATATATATATATATATATATATATATATATAATTTATTTACACAAACATTGATCGCTACATATGTGCATCATACATGTTCCTGTAATCAACCGCGTTGGGGGATTACGTCTTCAACCCCTATATATATATATATATATATATATATATATATATATATATATATATATATATATATATATATATATATATATTGAAACTACTTAGCCCTTAATGATTTCTATTATTTTGTTTTCTTTCTGGCCTCATTGATGCATCACTGTTAATGTCATTCTTACTTCTCGTCCTTGGATTACTTTAGTTTTTAATCTATTCTTTCTTTTCTGATGTTTTTTGTCCTTCTTTATCCTACCATTGTCTAATTTTTTTTTTAATTTTGATGTACGTTAACTTATCGATCGATGTCTCTTTTTCTCTTCCTTTATGTCATTATTTCTAAATCATTTTTCATTCTCCATTTAACAACTCACCTTTTTTGATTTATGATGTTTTTGTTACATTTTGCCGATTATATATCCGCACCATATTGATGTGTAATGTTTTTTTTCGTTTATACATCTGTCTTCCTATTTTGCGTCTTTAACGTTTATTTTGCAGTATCGTGCATTTATTCTGTTCCCTTTTTATTCGTTATTAATGTTTCACTTTAATATTTCTACCATATAAATTCTATAAGTTTAGTTCTTAATAAAATATTACTAATTTTCTATGTAGTTTTCTTCTAGACCTCTAACTGATTACCATTGCTGTTTTTATTGTTTACATATTCCGCGTCAGATTTTTCCTTCTATTTATTCCCTTTATTTTCATTATATGCTTAGTTTATTTTACTTCACATTCTTGGCGTCTTTTTAATTATAATTTTTATCTCGTTCATAATTCCGCCGATAGGTGTCATTGTAGGTTGCGCAATCATTGCCCGATATTTACACGCTCAACTACTCTCATATTGTCTACCGAATAGAGACTAATCTATTAAGTTTACTATTATTAAACTATTTACGAGAAGTTTATATGTAATGTATATTTCTCTTTTGTGTTGCTATTAAAATGTTCTAACATTTTAGTGCTGCATTTTTGCATTGTTTTCGTAATGTTCTTTTTATGGTTTCTTCTTCGTTATATATGCATTTTTCTTCCTACCGAACATATTGTAATTATCAACAATTATTCAAAATTTCCTTTTTTTTCTTATTTTTTTCGTTCTTTACTGAGAAAACTTCGAACTTGCCTGCCTCCAAACAAAAAAGAGAAGTACATCCTCATCAATATAGTAGGGCGATGGACTAGAAAGTAAAAATCACTCCAAGAAATCAAGTAAAATCGATTCTTCATGGAAAGAAAAACTGAAAGCCAAATAAATAGTTTAAACATTTACAAAATCAAACGAGCATTAAGAGAAAAATAGTATTAAAAAAAAATAGCCAAGAAAAATAAAATCCAAATGTAAGACCTTCACAAACTAAAGGAAAAAGTAAATTTCTTTTTCAAACGGTTTTTCCCCAATTTATTCCAGTCTTAATCAACGAGTTCTCAATTAAACAACAAACAACAGTTTCCAGTGTATTTTGTTGCAAAAATGACGAGAATTTTTAATTTCCTCGCAGCCTCAGGATAAAATCGATAAACTATTTTCGGAAGGACTAAGTTTAACATTTGCTTTCAGGTACAACTCTTTTTAGATTCTCGTTAGATTGCAAATTGATAACATTAATAATAATAATAATAACAAAACTATGAAAATAATGCAAACTACTACTACTACTACTACTACTACTACTACTACTACTACCCTTTAACAGTTGTTATGCAGGTTATAGTAGGTGATTGCTTACTGGAAATAACCGGTGGTGTTTGCTGATGCCTGAGTTAAAAAAAAATATCTAAGATATATAATACGCTTCACTTCTTAATAAGACATTCACAGATTAGTTTGTTCTACCACAATGCTAATTTGCAAGTAATTTATTATTAGTAACGCCTATTATTTTCTGTTATTATTATAGCAAAAATCTTATCCAATGTGCAAATACTCTCGTGCGCACATCTAGTCGAATTTTTGCGACTGGTGTGTTTAGCATCAGCCTATGCTCAGGCCCTCAATATGATTTTATTCGAGGCAAGTTTTTCATTATTTGGTGTGGGAGATGGTGCCCTGTCGTTTTTTTTTAATATTTACATTGCTAAAGCATTTATGTGTTTACATTGTCGTGAGCCTTTCGAAGGTTTAAGCAAATACGGGAAAATTGGTATGCATATAAAGTTGTTTACTTGTTCGTTCCAGGCATTTTTGTTATTAGTATTAAATTATCTGTTTATGAGTAGTTAAAATGTTTATATCTTTTAGCGCTAGAGCCTCATGGGGGAATCGATGCAATTTTTGTAAAGTCTTAAAAGTGTTCCTATATCTAAGAATTAGTTTCATCAGCAAATTAGACATATCAGAATATTGCTAGGGAGCCCTTAGTTTTTATTATTCAAAAATCGAAAAGAATATGTTGTATCTATGTTTGTCTTAACCAGCTAAAAATATAGAAGATAACCCGGTGGCAACTAGTATAGTAGTAACACTAAATATCCAGAAAGAAAGGTAGGGTCTCCTCTCTCTTAACTTCTTGCGATTGTGACGGTGATGTTCGTCGGATAGAATGTAGCATTTTAATATCACAGCTAAATGCGTGTCTCATGGTTTCTGAAAGGTATATAGTAGTGGTTTATAGGCTTAATGTATTAAATTTGTATGTGGTATCTGGTGTCGAACCTACAAACTTTGGTACAGAGTGGAATTTCTGCAGTCAAATAATTATATAGGAGATAACGCTATTGGACAACACATTCTGATATAATAAGATGTAAATATTTATTACTTTTAGAATTATCTGAACGATGTTTTGGATGTCTTTATCTGACAATTTTAAGGGTCATGTTTATGAAAGCAGCAGAAGTTTTTTCATAACAAGTTACTTTCTAATAGTGATTCAATAATTTACCTTGTTCTAATGCATTTATAATATATATTTATGTATATATATGTATATATATATATATATATATATATATGTGTGTGTAGGTGTGTGTACAGCGTAATCACGTTGTTTATTTATTTGTTTCTCCACTGATCAAATTAGGCACAAGGCCGTTTTTAGTGTGGGGAGGAAAAAACAGCTCCCGCCAGAGGGACACTCTGGCAGGGTACAAAATTAGCAATTGTCTGATATGAAGGGTTGCCCCACATTGAGTAGAACTGATTAATTCCTTTTCTGCTCCTGGCCCAAAGGCTAAGAGCAGCCTGTGCGACTCTGCAGCATAATCATGTTGACATCCCTGTTTACATTAAATATCCGAAATTAAGAAACCTTGTGCCTGGCTACTACCAGATGGGTAGCCATTTGTGAATTCTAGGCGCTGTTGTGTCTCCACTTACCTAGGCATTGTTTCCAACCTCAGCTTTTGAATGGTATTTAATCTGAGCGACTCAGGAGAAATGTGATTAGAGATTGCGCAAATCTTATCACAAAATATTCATGCATAGGCACAGTTGCAGCGGGTATCCATAGTCTCTCAAGACTGGATGAAGCTACCATATATATATATATATATATATATATATATATATATATATATATATATATATATATATGGGGGTGCGTGTGTGTACAATTATTTAAGGAAATAGTAGTTTTCTTGAAACATAGATCGTAAATTGTGGACGAGTATAAGGATGCTATAGCAATGCAGTAAATCGCTAAGTAAATTAGTGTGTCGTATAAATAAAACAATTGGGAATATAAATCAGTTAATATGAAAAATATCGTGACACTTAATATGTTCTCCGTTTTGTTGATATTTATTGTGTCATTTCTAGTAGCAAAAGACATGATATTCTTGAAATATTAAAGCCTTCCACCATCCGATTATCTGAAACAGTAAGTCCATATTTACTGATTAGTATGTGTGATTGTTTTTTTTTTAAATACAATTGATATATTAGGATGACAACAAAAGAAAATAAACAAACGATGCATTCTATTCCCCTTGTTTGTTTATATATATATATATATGTATGTATATATATATATATATATATATATATATATATATATATATATATATATATATATATATATATATATATATATACTTACGACTTTTGTGCCATATCAGCTGAGACTAATTGTGCTTTGGCGGAAACTTTAAAGAGCATTATTATGATTTTCAATTCCCAACGGTTCAGATAATCATCATCATCATCATCATCATCATTATTATTATTATTATTATTATTATTATTATTATTAACTAATATTTTTCTAAAAGGTCAGTACTAGATATTATTCACCGACGGCAATCTTATGTTATTCCTCATGCCTGTGTAACAGAAAGTCTCCCCGATACATAATGCTGAACTTCTTTTGATACCCGTTTGAAATTAATTTGCAATATTAGAAGAGACATATACCATTCACTTTTTGGTTGGTAATAATAGCAGGCCTTCATAAGAAGTTGGATGCCAACAAGTCGCCCCATGTTCAAGCTATGTATGCACTCATTCGGGAGAGGGATAGTTAATGTTTTATATTTTCTCCTGACTCTTTACTATTATTCTATGCGGTTTTGCATATTTTTGGTTTTAAATGTACTGCAGTTTCCATATTGCCTGTTATCGTCTGTACCTTATGTGTATTGTTTGTGCATTCAAAGGTTTTCCCTTATATTTTATCCGTTTTTTTTTCTGTTCATATCTTGTATCTTCTCGGCAATTCCATGGATTCCAATTTATCTTATTCGTTTAAAATCTGTTTTTTTTATTCCGGATTTGTCATTGTGCTTCTACTATTATTGGTTTTATCTTTCAGATTTCCTTTCAGCGTTCTGACCAGTTTCGTGCATTTTCTTGTCCGCTTGATATTTGCCATATATGCTGAGATGGTGAAATCAACGAGCTGTAAGGACTTTTCGTTGTTGTTAACTATTATGTCATATGGTACATTTCCCATAGATGGGATTATATGCTATTACATGTTGTCTCATTTGATTGTGTGATGTCTGTTCACAAGTACTGTTGCTGATTTGTGCATGTACCAATTATCTCGGTGTTCAAGATGCATTTATTCGTATGATTTCAAATGTATTCCTTTCTCACTGGGTTATGTTTATGTTGATATTATTTGTAGGCTAGTTTACTGCAATCACTTATTACGTAGTTATCCTTTATCTCTTTGTTCACAGAGTCTTCGTTTGCTTTTTGTGTCTTCTTGGCTGTTGCTTTGATATAGTTTGTTCAAATGGTGTGATCACATGCGGCTGTTATTATTGGTCTAGTTTCTTTGTGTAGATACGCCTCGTGCAGTAATGCTCAAGTGGTGTCGTGAGACTCATTTGTTGTAAGCCCTAGGAAACGTCCGTGTAGTGTTTTTCTCCCCTTTTTTTCCTGCCTTATCCGTTTTCTGTCCGTTATCAATAGTGGTTATTTATGCTCTTCTTCTTCTTCTTTTTCTTCTTTTTCTTCTTCTTCTTCTTCTTCTTATTATTATTATTGGCTCACATGGAGCTTGCACACAAGTCAACAAACAATCTGATTGGAAACCTGTGGTGTTCTCTTGAAGCTGAGTGTCAACAAGTCTCCTCAGACGCCCAGTTCTCTCCGCCTCCTTCGATAGCATTTGCAAATGAATTTGCATCGTCGCAACAGCCTCTCTCGCCGGCAGTGGCCATTGGTTTATACTGGAATTTGAGTGGCACTAAACCTCCCTATTTCTCTTTGCACTTGTCCAACTTAGGTCTGGCTGGCGTTCTCTCGTCGGTCTTTCAGTCCTTCTTGACCCTTCTCAGCTCTTTGGTGTCACTTTTTTATTGGGAGGAGCGGTGGTGAAACTATGGGAGGGATGCATGATGAGGGTGTAGAATTGTAGATATTCAGCTTCGGTGTTCTTCATTCCCTGTAACGCTTATTCGTTATATTGTCTTCTTGTATTATTCTCCGCATTCCTTAATATTTCAGTCGTTTTTATTATTGTTGGTCGTTGTGCTTTCGCAGTTATTCTTCTGATTCCAATTTCTGTCATTCTTTTTTCGAAGTTTTTCAGAATTGTTCCTAGCGCTCCTACTATTATCGGTACTATTTTGATTTTCTTCAGCATCCAAATCCCTTTTAACTCTCTAGCTAACTCTGTGTAATTGCTTCGTTTCTCCTTCTCTGGCATACTCACCCTGTGATCAGCTAGGACAGCAAAGTCTACGATTTGACAGGATTTTTCTTTCTTGTTAATTATTACGACATCTAGACGTCTTGCTTGGATGGGTTTGTCCGTCTGTATGTCCATGCCCATAGAAGTTTCTTGTCCTCGTTTCCGAGTGCTATTGCTGGTTTCTGCTTGTACCATTGGTCTGTACGCTTAAAATGCAGTCGTTTGCACAATTCCCAGTGCACCGCCCTCCCCACCTTGTCATGCTTGTTTTTGTATTCCTTTTCGGCCAGTTTGCTGCATTCACTTACTACTACTACTACTACTACTACTACTACTACTACTATTATTATTATCATTATTATTATTATTATTATCATTATTATTATTATTATTACTTTTAAGTTATTTTCACACAAGCGTTCATCAAAGATTCCACTTAGTAGAAGCTGTGTTATTCACTCCAATTTTTGTGAAACCACGTGTCCTTAAATTCTCAGTTTTCTCCAATTCTGTTGATAAGCTTGGCAAATGAATTTCCTTTATTGCAACATTCGTTTATCGTTGGTATTTCGATAGGAACAACAATTGGACTTCACTGAAGTTTAGATGCTAATAACCAACAACAGGTTTCCAATTCTGTCCGTCCTCCTATATTTTCAATCCTCCTTTATCCGACATTATTATTATCATTATTATTAGCAGTAGTAGTAGTAGTAGTAGTAGTATTGTTGTTGTTGTTGTCTTTGTAAATAAGGGTGCTCTTTCAAGCCATTACCAGGCATTGCAAAAAATAACAAGTTTTTTTTTTTATGAAGCCTAAGATCGTAGTCTCACGAAATTGTTATTACCTTAATTACCTTTTCTAATCACTTTCCGTTCTCTAGAAAGCGAACAGATCCGGCGCTGATAAGGACTGACCGATACCTGCAGTATATCAGTGACAATATGTATTTTCATAATATCAGTTATCCGTCCACCACTAATCGAATTCTGAATAGTGATAGTTGTTATTTGTCATAGCAATCTTTAAATGTATCGGCCTACAGGATATCTAAGGTGTTTGTGATAGATGCACTGATAAGCTACTTATTTGTTTCATTCCTTAATGTGTCACAATCGTAAGTAAGCGTATGTATTTTCCCTGCCTGCCACCATTCACAGTTTTTATGAATGTTAGTTGGTTACCTATCAATTTTCACGGCTTGCGAACAGAGAAATCATTATAATCTGATACCAGATATAAGTGTTTATCCTACATTAGCATTTTAGTGTATGTTTTGTATATAAATATTGTGTAAATGGCATTTCACCAACCTCTGACCAGTTCTAACATTCTGAGTCAGAACAGACCTAGGATAACTTGCAACTGAGGGGTGATGAATATATCACGTGATTTCATAATATGGAGCCCCACCAAGAATACAATTGATATTTATCACCAGAATTCCATACATCTGTAATTGAATGCATGTTATAAAGAACACCATTGGCCAAAACATTGTGATTATTCAATAATTGGTACCAAATAATCTGCACAGTTGAAGGGTTTAGTAAATACTATTTTTAATTTAATAATTTAGCTTTTCCTTTCTATGTAGGATTTGAGTTAAAGAGTAAGCGGGCATTAGAAATGCCAGTATGTAACCTCAAAAAATGTTTATATTCAAACGGTTATTAAGATTCAGCATTTGAATCATGTCACGATGCATTAAAAAAATTTCTGTTAATGAAACTCCAAAGGAATCAAATATGCATCTTTTTTATCGTTCCTACGTATTAACACTCGGCAACAGAAAAGTATAATACACTGTTAGGAATGTAAGTTAATACGAGAATAAGAACGTAGTATGAAACTTAAAATTAGCGTAAATTTTATTTCAACGAACAGAAAAGGTGTAGTAGTAGTAGTAGTAGTAGTAGTAGTAGTATTAGTAGTAACTAATGCAACTATTTTTCTTACCGAAAGACTCAGTGTATTTCATCAATAAAATAGTTAATATTTTTCAATCAATATAGAAGCGCTTTGTTTATATGTTGTGAACAGCTATTCTAATTTTCTTTTTTTATATTTTTTATTTTAGCCACCGTTCCCTGCTTTTTATATTTCTTTATTTTAAATATTTACTACAGAAGCCTCCTTTTCAGGATTGTCAATCGTTTTTTATTAACAATATTATACAAGAAGAATGCAATGCAATGTGCACGGCGTAACATTTGACGCCAAAGATTTTGTAATTTCCATTTCTTACCCCCGAGAATTTGTTTTTTTGCGCAATAAAAAAGGAAAAATATCAGAGTTTTTAAATAAACGTACTGACTAGACAGTGTAGCTAGATAAAGAGTCAAAAGTGTTTCTTTTATTTCCCCCTTTTCTACACACGTTAACCCCGAACAAGACATGTTTTTACTAAGAATGTAAAAAGCCTATTATTTTGGATTGTGTCTCATAGCTAATCTTGCGCGTTTAACAGCGAGATTTATGTTCGCATAATGTTTACATTTATGTAGTGTAGTACAGTAAGAGGAGAACAAGCGCTGGTGAGATCTCACTTCTAGCACTTCTGAGGGAAGGAACTATTATAATAGAAGTTTCCCGGCATCTAAAGACGCCAATAGTGATGAATGCAATCATCCATTTTTTTTGGGGGGGGGCTATTCGCTCTATGTACCTCGAGTGTTATGAGTTCATCAGAGCACAATCAGTAAAAGTACGTTTTAAAAGGCACAAGGATGCGACATTATGACTATGTGAGAAAGGTAAAAGCGTGTCTGACGGTGTTGGACTTATTAGATTATATACAATTTTTGGACTCTGTCTATGAGTGAAGGGCTAGTGTAATTGCACCAGCCAAGATGTGGCAATAATACTTAATACGTACTTAAATTATGAATTTATAAACATACACGTGGACTAATTTCATAGCATGGTAGAGGAAGCACCTATTTGTTTTAGCAGATTTAGTAATGTCTACAAATTATTTGTTCTAATTCATATTATCTGTGAATGTACTGTAGATGAGTTATCTCTCATAGCAAATATTATTTAAAAGGTTTTGTTGGCGTTAAGGGAAAGCAGATTGCCCTTAGTATTATTTAATGTTATCAACAATTTACAACCCTATGCCACTAAAGAATACAGGTCATTTCTAGGGTGTTTTATATGAGGGGGTGTTAGTTTTCCTTTGAGTCTATTATAAAGAGTGGTGTCCTCAGAAAATATACTCTACTCAGAGAGTTTTATTAGGCAGGTATTTTAGCAATAACAGGAATAATAAAAATCAAAAGAGTAACCATTGGCACACAGTTGCATAAATTTCACTTGGTTGAGACTTACGTCCATCAAAGGCAAACATGGGTTATCATCCTGTCCACGAACAATGTTAGTATATTGAATATTAATAAAGAATTACCATATGATTTAATATTCGCGCCGAACCATATCAAACGCCTGGGTTATATAAAACACTTTTTGTATATTAATGGCGACATAGCTAGCTTCCCAGTCTTATGGCATATGCGTCTTGATAATACAGTCTAAAGAATCGCTTTAGACCGGTCTTGCAAAAATCTGTAATGTTGGTTAGAAAGCTCCTTAGAGTTTACAAATTTGTACATAATCACTTGCATGTTTAAGGACACAACGGCATTTGCGATGAGGGGAACTGTATAGGGTGATAATCGACGAGTTATTTCTGTCATCTAAATATCGCTCTAAACCGGAGTAAATGCTCCAAAAATCAAGCTGTTTAAGGGAAATACAACCAGACTTATAAACATTTGAGGGGTTTAGTTTTTTCATATACTGGGTGGTATTTTAAAGAAGTACCAAATATGGAAGTATGTTACGTGAGTTCTTATTAAGTGTTCTTGTTTGTAAGACGACTTATATATTTGTTGTTGCTCATGTTTGTAGATATAGCATATTGGACACTGGTGAGATATAGACAAGTATATATAAACACACAGGCAGTCCATATATATGACGACAGGATACATATAATACAGGAGAGCCGACAGCTTGTAATACACAATGAGATGATATTTGATATATAGATAGATAGACCAATGTGACATTTATACTTTTGACAGTTCTGTGTATCCATAGCATTTATACTTTGCCGCATATACTTTCTAACACATATTTTTTGGATGATGATTTTATCAAGGTTCTTATAACATAAATGGGCACTACCTTTTCTGTAGAATAGCAACACGCGAAGCAGATACAAAACCACATGATGACGTCCTTTATTTCATGACCGGTCCTGATCTCGCTCGGAGAATTGAAAGTTTCCTAACATGGCTTTTCTTTAACCTTCGCTTCCAAGGTTTGGTGTCAGCGGCTATCTCTGACCTCTCTCTTTCGGCTCTCTATCCCTTCTTTCTCCCAGACTGCATCTAAAACTCTACCTATATTGAGAACTCGTCACGTCATCGCATGATTAAACATGCGCTCATCGAGCACGTTAGCTTGACATGCGTCACGTTGTAAAACATCCCACATTGATATGACCCCACGAGTTCAGTAACCTATTATTCGAGTAACTTCTTTACAAAGCATATGTACAATTTTGATTGACAATTAAATTCCTTATTTTAATTTTTATTTCTATAACAGAACAAATTTCATCATTACATTCCTTTTCCAATAAACAGATATCTAATTATTTTGTGTGAGCTAAACAATTGCGATTCCACATTTCTTATTTTCAATAATATTCTGTATTTATTTTAACTTATGATTGGAATTCTCAATTCCAAATCTAGCTTCGCAAGTTTGAATCCTTGACTATACTATTTCATATCTACTCACTTACAAGAACAGGCTTCTGTTATTGTAACACTTTTTATAATATCACGGATATAAGAAGAGATAATTTCGTTATGGCAGGCCGAAAATTAAGGAGGCAATGGGTTGAGGGGTCTTACGTAAAGTTGGAGGCGAACCGTCGTCCAAGAGAGCCAGTTCCCTGATTCCAACGAAAACGATATTGCCAATGCCAGAAAGCAGGGAAATTGTTTATTGTCCATAATTCATTAGGCGATTATAAATACTCTAGCTAGTCACATCGGTGTTCCTCTTCTAGGCGTAATTTACTTCATTGTTTCCATTATTTCTAGATTATGTACACGTTTATATATTTGACTTGGTTTGTTCCAGACTAATCGGCGGTACGCATGCTGCACTTACAAAATGGCACCAACACAAGTCGAAGTCAACAATGCGTGGGAGTGCAACTTTCTATCGTTCATCCGTATCAGAACAGTTGTTTAAAAGCCTAGTTTGCACATATCAGTCATCTTACTGGTACACTCTTCAGCAGAAACAGAACATAAACCCTGTGTATCGTTTTATTGCAGTTCCGTATATTTTAATTTGGAAACTGCTATGAAACACAGCGAAGTAAAATTTGGTACACTGAAAGAGCATAACTTAGTGCATAATTTCCCTGAGTTTTGAGGAATTTTAACAAATATTTTGAAAGTAATGCTAATTTTTTCTGGTAAATTTTGCTGTGTAACACTTTATGGCCGGTGTCTAAAAATGTATGTTTTTGGTAATAAAACAATATTATAAATTCATATTTCTATTTATATGAAATAAAGACCATATCCAGTAAGGGTATTACTAAAAAAAAAGAACGAATTTCGCATTATTGTCTCTAAGGAAATATTTTTATCAACATAAATCCCATGTTAAAAAGTCAGTATGATAAGCCCTTTGACAACTGATTATGTCAATCAGCGGATTTGAGATGATGTGATGTTATAGGAAACTACCAATATCTTCCTCCAAACTTTATCTTTCGACGAAAATTGAAGACCACCATAATAAATAGGGCTTTGACAACAGCATAGTCATTTCGTTGTTTTAACTTCTGAGTATATATCCGTTAATGCATTATATGTTTATTTATATGCGGACGTGTTTATCGGTTGATTAAGTGTGTCAAATTGTGCCGGATATCTACACGGGAGTCAAGAGAATAGAACGTATATTCGCTTGTCACAACCCTATTCATAAACTTTCATCTTTATTATTGACCAGATCTGCAAAATTTGGTTTATATCTGGAGAACAAGGTGATCGTATCATGAAATTTTCTCAACTAATGCCTAATAACTTAAGGTAAGACAAATTATGTTCCAAATAGTAGCTCCTTTAATCAAAGTGGCATTATGTCTTGTTTGAGCTAGAAATGCAATTAAAAAAGTCGTCTGTATGTTCACGAGGAGGAATTTGTATTTGTTTTTAAAATAGAAATAGGATATTTTAATATAAATGTCAGTGCGACAAAATACTCAAACTTATATATACATAGCATATATATATATATATATATATATATAGAGAGAGAGAGAGACAGAGAGAGAGAGAGAGAGAGAGAGAAAGGGAGAGAGATATGTGTGTGTGTATAGGTAGGTAAGATTGGATTTTCGGGGCGAATTAGCAATTATCTGTGATTTATTTCATGTCAGATCTAAGTTATTGCACCGTTTTGTTTCCGCTGTCTCGCTTTATATATGTTTTCAATTAGTTATTACTTTATTTTCAACTGTATACTTTTTGTGACTTACCTCTTCAACATAGCATATATCATTGCTAGTGCCTCAAAAGAAGGCTAAGATCAATAAAGGAAATTGATTATTAACTGCCTTATATTTTCCTCAGTTCATTTTTATTCAAGTTCACGAGTGCTAATGTGTATATGAGAAACGTGGCGTGACAAATATGGCAATTTATTTTTTCGTGAATCATTAAAAGGGAGGGAGGGTCACGAACCAGCATTAGACCGTTCATAAATATGCAGGTAGTATTCTGACGGATCAATCTGCCTTTGCGGTTATTGCAACATGTAATAAAACAATTGCATATAATCGATCGAATACAGTACTACAAATCAATAGATCGAAAGAGTTTGGCCAGTTAATGTTAAATAAGGTTGTTTGAGAATGATAAATGTGTATTCTCGAAGGAATCTGGTATACATATACACCTGCGCATTTTACTGTTTTTCTCTGTACTCCAATGAGAAGTGAAAAACGTAATTTAATTTACCAACCTGTTGGTAATTAGAATACATAGTGATGTGCATATATAAACAATAACACGACAGGAAATCACGCATATATATAAAGGGAGGCGAGACATTTATATTATAATCGTGATGTTATGCAATTGATTTTCTAAACATTTTGTGTAGCAAATTCCGCACACATGTACGAATCATTGTATTCATTTTCAAACATAATTACATTTTTATCCATTCAAATGTTGGGTATACTTATTTTTTAAATTTCATTTTCTTATTCAATATATTTATGATCTGAATGAATTACCGTATGTGTATTTTTTCCTGAAAGTGAACATTGTTTGTATATGCAAACATTCCGTTGCATTATTCGATCTCACAAACAAACATGTGTGTATACATCAACTGAATTATACAAGCGAGCAGCCTATACTAACATTTATACATACACTAGCATACTACTGAACATTTAACTAAGTTCACACATCAGAAACGTGTATCACACGCGTATTGATACACTCAGCATACATTGTGAAAAACTCATACAGGGACATAAAACCGCATGAGGGTTTTAAAAGAGTAATAATCATTATTCGGTTTAACACGAATACTACGAAAACAGATGTAATTCTATTAAAATGAACGAACATCTGTGCCCCGGAATTTATTTTTCTACATAGCTATCACCTTCTCAACACTATTTTGCCAGAAGTAAACGATCGCTGTTCATGGCTTTATAATACGAGAGAATATTACTAAAAGTTAATCCTACTATTTTAACATAAAAATTGCAGAAATATAAAGACGGGGATGGTATTATTAAAACGTACGGGCTTTTGAGCTGCAGGGTTCATTTTTCTACTCATTGACCACAATTATCAATGCATGTTGATAGGAATTCAATGACGTACATTTGCTGTGTGAATGTTGTTCTCTGCAAAGAGTCACATCATCACATCCTCAATATCTGCAACAGTTGGTTGGTTGGTTGGTTAGTTGATTGTTTTTGTTTTACGGCAAATCACCCCTTTTCGGGTTATTTAATGCCGAATCCGAAGATTTTGAAGAACATTTTTTTAATAGAGTATATTTGTTGTTTTCACGTCGGTTTCTATTAAACCCATAGTTGGAACCCTAACAGATACTACCACTCCGGGTCAGAGTGGACCTGGGAGAAATGGTAATTAAAGGGTGGCTCCACACTCCCCAAAGCCCACAAGCTGGGGCCTCACCACTGGATATAGTAAAAGGTCATATTCTGGACCCCCATTGAGGGGCTTTTACCCTCTGCAGGGGGTAGTCGGCGTATTCTAATGCCCCACCGACAGGGAAAATCAGCAACAGAGATGAAACATTCAGGTCATAATTATATAGCTTAAGTTCCTATATTAATGCAGTTTCCAACTTCTTTGATTCGCCTAGTTCAGAAGCAGTGTAGGTTATAATGGGCAATCAATAATTCCTCCATATTCAACAATCATGAGGTTGTTTGCTCAGCAACCAAGAAGGCAAACATGGTTGGCAGTCGGTTTGCCTCCAACTCCACACAGGACCCTGCTAACCACCCTTTTCTTGACTTTCCTTTGCGGAGAGAGGCCACACTAGACGATCTGAAAATGACCCCTTTATAGGTGCATGCTATCAGAAAAAATCTTGACACTTCAAAAGCATGTGGACCTTATCTCATCCCGGCTGTGCTATGAATGTGTTTTAAAAGATTTTAACTACCGTGGAATTTCCACGGGTCCTGCTAGTATGATATAAATACGGGAGTGACTCAGAGGTCTATCCTTGGACCTCTATTATTCCTAATATTCATAAATGACCTCCCTGACAAAATTGTCTGTGAGATGGCTATATATGCTGATGACACCAGGCTCTATAACAGACAGGACCGGAAAACAAATGAACACAAATCTAAATGGAAGAACCACCAGACTTCCAAGCTGTAGTGGAATGGGGACAAAAATGGATGGTCACATTCAATGCTGCCAAGACGAAACTTGTTTCCTTCAATAACTACAAGAAGCCTTCTCTGCCACCAATAGCAATGGCCAAAGACTTTATCTGAAAGTACATCTTTTAAACTCCTCGGTCAACGTTCACAGGAAATATGAGTTGGAACACATATATTGAGAGCATTGCCAGAACCGCTGCGAAAAATGTAAGTTCTATCTAGCGGGTTAGAGGGCTACTAAAGCTCGAAAGTATCCTGTTCCTCTCTAAGGCTACCATTCGACCATGTATGGATTATTGTTGTCAGATTTGGGCAGGTGCATCTGCTACTAGTCTCTCACTTCTAGACAGGGTTAAAAAGAGGGGCGCAAACTTGATAGATCCTGATCTGTCATTCAGGCTTCAGCCTCTGTCCTATCGACGAAATTAAGCATCCCTCTGCCTGTTCTACAATTACTTTAACGGCGACTGCTCCGACGAACTGCAAGCACTTGTAACCTCTATATGTAAATACCCCCGACAAACCCGACAAATCCGACAAGCATCAAAGCCCCACCCTTCAGAGTAGAGATCCCTAGATGGAAGAGAGACTTCTACTTCAGTAGTTTCTACCCCAGAACCGCTAGACTTTGGAAATCCTTTCCGGGTTCCTGCTTCCCCAACTGTACTGACCTGCAGAAGCTCAAGTGTAACGTGAACCGACATCTGGGTGCTCAACTTCTCATATAGTTCCCGTGTAGCTTATATCCCTAATAGTGGCCCCCTTCATCAAAATGCCAATGTGCCTTGTTTGGAGTGAAAATGTGATATAAGAAAATGAATTATATGAGCCTATGTTTTTGAACATTCTATAATATATATATATGCAGATTCTGATACATTTATTAAAATGTATAATAAATTATTTTATTGATTTTTAGCCGAGAGGGGATATATTTTCAGTATATTTTATTCACTGTATCATTTTTCGCGCCAAAAGGATAAAATTTACGTCTGCTCGGTCACATTTTGTAAACAAAAAAGAAGAAAAAGGGGGATGAGGAGGCCTGCGAACAGGAGGAGAAGGGAGAGACAGAAATACTGTGAACGAAGAGTGGAAAAGGAAAGAGAAAAGAAAGATAGAGAGAAATAAACCGTATATATAGAGAGAAACTGTGTAGAGAAAGAGAGAAAGAGCTCGTATATATAGAGAGAGGGGCCTGAAAACACTTGTCACAGGCAGTGGAGCTTCGCGCTTCAAAGCGATAAGACGTAAGTCAGCGAAGGTCGGGTTGGCGAAGCCGGCGACGACGTGGTAGCGGCGTCATGGAGGTAAATATCAACGACATCATCCGTCAAAGTTGGAATATTTACTGAATAAAAGAATGAACCCAGCGAACAAAGGAATCATAGAGCAGTGAAAACTTTGGAAACGAATATTTGGAGCAACTAACACGCACGCGTATAATGAAACATAAATCATCCGAAGGACAAAAATATTAAAATTAAACTGCTCGCGCGTAATCAAACATAAACAATTTACCGGAAATAAATATATATATATATATGTATATATATATATATATATATATATATATATATATATATATATATATATATATATATATATATACATATATATATATATAAAGGAGACGAAAGAAAGGTCGTATTTCAAAGGACATTAAGTCAGTTTTTCAATCAAAACTTTCATTTCTCCAACACCTCTTTCTCACCCTAGAACCTGTATCTAATTGAGCAGACGATTTCTTTTTTTGTGTGAACATTGACTGTATATATATTTTTCTCTCGGTAGAATTTGAATCATTTCAATATTTCATTTTCTTTTCTTGAATTGAATTTTATTTTATTTTTTATATAAATAACAGTTTGTTAATTTTTCGATGATATTTGTCCGGGTTATTTCTTATGTGATTTTGTTGTCCAGTACATTTCATTTTATTGTTGTCTTCGGGACGGTTCTCCCATTCCCTTAACGCATTATCAAGGAACCTGGGAAACTTTATCTTTTTTATATATATTTCGTTACGTCACCCATCTCTTCCGTCCCCAGTAGGATTGAGATACGTCGTAACAATATATATATATATATATATATATATATATATATATATATATATATATATATATATATATATATATATATATTAAAGAAAAGATGAGAAATAAAAACAACATATTATTTTATATTATTATTATATAGTATTATAAGCTACATCAATACGGAAAGAATTAGCGCTAAACTAGTTTAGGCAATAGAATTTAGGCTAACTGATTTTCATCAGAAGAGTGCAATAGGAAATTTATACTAAATATAAATAAACGGCGGTTTATAAAAATATTTTGTTATTGCCGTCCATGTCTTATTTCAATACTTAGACCTCATTTTCTATATCCATACAATATTGCACCATATAGGTATTTATATATACATATATATGTGTGTGTGTATAATATATATATATATATACGTATATATTTATATATATATATATATATATATACATATATATGTGTGTGTGTGTGTGTGCACGCTTCTGTGGTGTATCTGTACGAGTGTTCTTAATCAAATTTTGGTATAACTATGGCATAAAATGAGCATGACATTAAATTATACTTGCAATTAATCCGCAGCTTATATTTAAAGATAATGAAATCTATTGATGCTATTGAAAACTGCCTATATTAAAAAAAGAAACTTTTGCTTTTCAGAAAAAACAAGGAGAGAGTGTGTTGTTTTCTAAGAACAGAACACAATCTAAGGTCTAATTCTTTTAACATATTAAGGGTTCAGTTCTGCTAATTAATTATAAAAGACAACTGCTATGCAACTGATATTAACTGTTTTTTGTTTCGTTTTTTACTTTTTTTGTATAATGATTATATACATTGGTAGGATGTATAATGTGTATGCGATATCATCGATTTCAATATGTTTCCATCATTATTGTAATATGATTAATATTATATCTGAGAATAAACTCTTTATAAAAAAGGCGAGATTAACCATAGTAAGATAACTATAGGAATATGCAAGCATGAAAATGATATGGTGACGCTTAAAAATGAAAAAATGAACTAGTTGTTAAAACTGGAAAAGGAAGGGAAAATATAGTCTAATAAAACATTAAAAAAAGTATAACATAAAGTATTCCAGCATTAAGAATAAATTATATAATGTTATAAAGTGAATTTGAAAAAAAAATTGATGTAATCCATAATTTTCCAGGCAGCAAAGTAAGTGCACTTGTTCATTTTTTTTAATTTCAGTCTTATTTTTCTGCCTTCATAGACATAATATACACATATGTAACAACAATGTACGGCACTCGTGTGCTTTCAATAAAATCCCCCAATTATCTCCCTTTCATGCTTTAATTCTCTGTTTATCTTGTCCTTTCTCTTTTCGCGACAGCAGTTAATTAATAGCAACTGTAGTTACTATGAAAACCAGTTATATAAATCTTCGGTCACCACTTTACGTTTTTTTACGATTTTGAACAGGTGAAAATTCATCATAACTTTTGTTTTCTGAACGAAATGTAAACACTTTTTTTCGCAATATAGCTGGGAAGCTGATTTATGAATAATAATAATAATAATAATAATAATAATAATAATAATAATAATAATAATAATAATAATAATAATTGTTTGAAATTTGGTAAAAAAAATGGGTGATCGCTGAAGCTTTAAAAGCGAGTGAAGGTGTAGGCCATTATCAGCTGGGTAGTTTTCTACAAGGAGGGGTAGAATTTTGCGAGCCATTTTTGCAAGTGATCCTATCGGTTGGATTGACTTTGACTAATTCAAACATTCCGAGATTCCGATCGCGTAATGGAGCATCACGGGTTCGACCCTGCCTGCCTACTACTACCTTTTTTATTTTTATTTTGCTCGGCATACACCTTCAAACACCCAGGCAATGTCGGCAACCCAGGAGAGTGTAATTATATAAGATAATATTTATTTCGAATTGGAGAATATTTAGGTATAGTTCAGATATTTGCATCTATTTTAGTCTGACTAATTAGAAAATAAATACTACTATAAAGGCTCATATTAATAATTATGTAACCTCTAGTGGTTTAGTTTATTGCTTTCTGATACGAATATTTGAGAGATGATTCCTGCCAATTACAAATGACCGTACATTTCGTAGTATTGTAAAGTGCCTATGATGGTATTATTTATATAATAAAATGCGTCAGATTTGTCCTGATATATTGTACGTTTTCTAGCTAATTGTTTAAGAATAATACAACGTTATATTGGTATTAGAAGGGTTTCCTCGATGAATTTAGTTCATTAATATTTTAGTAATTAGCTAAACTTTTAACTCATGCATACATTCATTAGTCGCCCATTACATAAATTAGCGCGTTATATTTAATTATAAATAAATAAAATAATATTATTAAATTTTGTTATATTTTAAGAATGTCAAAATATTTTAGGTTATATTTCAATTCGAGGGAAACGTAGATGTGTTGTAGTACAAAGAAGTAAATATTCTAATAATGCATATTTCACTAATTTTTTGTCTACAAAGAAGTAAATATTCTAATAATGCATATTTCACTATTTTTTGTCTACAAAGAAGTAAATATTCTAATAATGCATATTTCACTAATTTTCTTGTCTACAAAGAAGTAAATATTCTAATAATGCATATTTCACTCATTTTTTTTGTCTACAAAGAAGTAAATATTCTAATAATGCATATTTCACTCATTTTTTGTCTACAAAGAAGTAAATATTCTAATAATGCATATTTCACTATTTTTTTTGTCTACAAAGAAGTAAATATTCTAATAATGCATATTTCACTATTTTTTGTCTACAAAGAAGTAAATATTCTAATAATGCATATTTCACTCATTTTTTGTCTAAAAAGAAGTAAATATTCTAATAATGCATATTTCACTATTTTTTTTGTCTACAAAGAAGTAAATATTCTAATAATGCATATTTCACTATTTTTTTTGTCTACAAAGAAGTAAATATTCTAATAATGCATATTTCACTATTTTTTGTCTACAAAGAAGTAAATATTCTAATAATGCATATTTCACTCATTTTTTGTCTACAAAGAAGTAAATATTCTAATAATGCATATTTCACTATTTTTTTTGTCTACAAAGAAGTAAATATTCTAATAATGCATATTTCACTATTTTTTTTGTCTACAAAGAAGTAAATATTCTAATAATGCATATTTCACTCATTTTTTGTCTACAAAGAAGTAAATATTCTAATAATGCATATTTCACTATTTTTTTGTCTACAAAGAAGTAAATATTCTAATAATGCATATTTCACTATTTTTTTTGTCTACAAAGAAGTAAATATTCTAATAATGCATATTTCACTATTTTTTGTCTACAAAGAAGTAAATATTCTAATAATGCATATTTCACTCATTTTTTGTCTAAAAAGAAGTAAATATTCTAATAATGCATATTTCACTATTTTTTTGTCTACAAAGAAGTAAATATTCTAATAATGCATATTTCACTATTTTTTTTGTCTACAAAGAAGTAAATATTCTAATAATGCATATTTCACTATTTTTTGTCTACAAAGAAGTAAATATTCTAATAATGCATATTTCACTATTTTTTGTCTACAAAGAAGTAAATATTCTAATAATGCATATTTCACTCATTTTTTGTCTACAAAGAAGTAAATATTCTAATAATGCATATTTCACTATTTTTTTTGTCTACAAAGAAGTAAATATTCTAATAATGCATATTTCACTCATTTTTTGTCTACAAAGAAGTAAATATTCTAATAATGCATATTTCACTCATTTTTTGTCTACAAAGAAGTAAATATTCTAATAATGCATATTTCACTATTTTTTTTTGTCTACCGTTTGCAGTTAAAAATACGGTGGCAACTACTTCCTTTGTAACAGAGGATATTTCGTTTAAAAATTAAAAAAAAAGCTGAACCACTTCTTTTTTTAAAGAATGTCTCTATTCTGATAAATCGAAAATTAAAATTTAGAAATCCTGTGGAATAAAAATTTTAATTTTCTAATTTTTCATAGAACTTATGTACTGGTTTCGAACCGGTTTTAAAAATTCTCAATGAAAAGAAATATCACATCACGAAATATTTTATTTTTAAAACATATGATGGCAGGCGTGCCATCAGCAACTTTCACTTTTTAGTACGATATATTGTGTTTTGGCATATATAATAAATGGTTTTTAGTTCTATTCATAATTAGAGAATGTAAACAGCTCTCTGCATTATAAACTTCTCATTCAGCTTTTCTCATATTAAAAAAAAACTGATCATGTCAGTTTTGTATTGCTTTAAAATATATTTCTTAAATCGATCTATACATGATCTCACCAACCACATTTTACATTGGAAATGTTTCTACAGTTAATTTCATTTTGTTGTCTAAGTAACCACTTGAACAGTTCATTGATGTATGTATGTGTTTATTTGTTTACTGGTGATTGAGAATAATTTGTCTTTCAGATGCTTTTCATTAAGTTTTCACAGTGTTTCCTTCTGAATTGATGTAGAAAGAAAAGAAACAAGCAATAAACTTAAGTTTCTTTTTTTTTAAGAGTAACAAGTATTTTTTATTTGTTAATTTGTTTCCTTTTTTCTGTTTGCTCGTTTCTTTTCAAGTCGCGATGCATTAACAAAATATTCTATTGGAGCTGCCTTGCTCATGAATCAGGAGAACGAAGAAGTGGCAAAAGTAATCATTCACCCGGAAACCATTGAATACAACGAGATGTGGGTGAAGACCAGATTAAGGCGCCAGTCTGTACGCTTCGGAAAATGGCCGGCTTGAATAAACGCGGTGGGGCCAAACCAAAATAAGAAAATACAAAGATATGTTTCAAGACGAAAGGAATTAATAAAATAATTCAATACACGTAAGAGATTTACATGCATGCATGTATATATATATATATATATATATATATATATATATATATATATATATATATATGAAATAATACATAGTCCATCGAACATACGAACATATTCATATGTGTGAGTGCGTATGTATATATTTTTATAATAAAAAGAGAAATATATTGCATATGCATGTACAATATATTGAAAAAAAAACGACCACATAGCATTTGGATGTAATCGGCAGTTTGGCGTTTGAATCATCGAATGAAATTTCTACGTGCAGCCACAATAATACATACTAGACAACGAAAACTGTTCTTTATTTATACTTAAATATAGATATATACTTCAACATGATATTGATATCAATGTGATATTAATATATAATCTAGTTAAACTGTAATGCTTGTTATTAACGTGTTCAATATTACATAGATTCAAAGTCGAATACTATATATATATATATATATATATATATATATATAGTATTCGTGTTCAATATTACATAGATTCAAAGTCGAATACTATATATATATATATATATATATATATATATATATATATATAGTATTCGACTTTGAATCTATGTAATATTGAACACGTTAATAACAAGCATTACAGTTTAACTAGATTATATATATATATATATATATATATATATATATGTCTTTGTGATTATTGCAACTTCTTAATATATGTTTGTCATCGCTCCAGCTTTAGTACTACATAAAGTCTACATATGTGACATAAAATTTTCATTTCTGTAAAGATGATCTCATGATACTATTGTACGTCCTCGAATGTCGTGTCAGGCTACTTTAAGATTTGCAGATTATACAACAATAGTACATCTTAGTGTTGCCGGGTATACTGTAAAAGCCTTCACATATAAAAGTTATTTGATTCTGTGATTTCAGATGATTTACAAAACCATCATTTAACAAAGTGTATCTGCCACATACATTGCAGTTCAGTTCTTGTTGTAATTTCTCTAACATTATGTTTTCGTCCTGCTTTCGTAAAATGTTTAAGAACAGCAAGAACTAACCGCTGCTCTTCATAAATTTTACAGAAGTACTCGATGTCACACTTTACATCATAAAAACAGGTCTAGTAAACACCAAAGGCTATTAAAAAATCCGCCTCCCGTGACATATTCATGAACTATAAGTCAGTCCTCCCTGCACAAGCAAAAATAAGTTATTCTAAAATGAAGCAAACCGCATTCGCAACGGATGCACGGATGAAATGGGCAAGACCACCTCAATTGGAAAATTCTATAAAACTCCACAAAAACCATAAACAGATTAATGCATTTAAAAGAAAACAAACACACAAAAAAACTAGCACATGCTTTCCTAAAGAAAAGATATCTAGAGCAATATGCAAAGCCATTTGCAAAGAGCAACTAGACATACAAGTCGCACACACCGGTCCAAAGTTAAGGCTAAAACCGAAACTACATCTATGGACAAACCATGCTCATTATATAACTGTACAATAAAAAACACAGGATTACGGCTATATAATATGTTATTAACGTGTTCAATATTACATACTAGACAACGAAAACTGTTCTTTGTTTATACTTAAATATAGATATATACTTCAACATGATATTGATATCAATGTGATATTAATATATAATCCAGACAAAAACAAAAACGTGAAAATTTTAGCAAATGATAGGAATCAGGTAAACCTCAGAGTAAATCAACCAATACTGATTGAAAACCTAAAACCAAAACTTAATAGTAAAACAGAAACATCTATCATATTTCTAATAAAGATACAAACAGACTAACTATTTTCTGTATATGTTCTCAGTCATAATTCATACAGCAAAACAAAGAAAATGAAATACTCACCTTAACAACTTCACAATCTATACAAACTTGCGAATGAATAGATAGGTATAATGCATTCCTTTTATTACAATATTTAAACAGAATTTAGAATTACTCCCCCCCCCCGAATTTATATCTATAGATAAGTGAATAAAATTCACCCTCATTAACTGTTTACATGATTATTGAAATCCTAGAGCGTCTAAATTCTTACAAAAGCATTTTAACAACAATGGCTAGCTATAGCCATATTTAACAACATTTTAAAGTTAAATCTTACAAACACATTTAAACAATGCCATATATAACCATTTAATCAGAATATGAATTACTTCCCATTGATTAGAAAACATGTAGACAATTAAAAATTTAATTACTTCCACTGAACATAACTAATTAATAAATATTTGAGCGTTTTGATTTAAAATCGAAATTTAAAAAAACACATAATTTTATAAAAATAAATTAAGACGAAAACGGCCAGATATGAATATATGAAATAGAATTTTGAATTAGATCCCTTTCATCAGAAAATCTTTAGACAAGTATAAAAATAGAATTATTTCCTCTGAACATGTAACGGAATTAATTAATCATTGAGCGTTTGAATTTGAAAGCCAAACAAAACAGCCACATTAGAATTTACAGCGTAGAGAAAGGATTTTTCCACTGATGATGGGTTATTACCCGAAAGGACCTTTGGAATAAGTACCATCCACAGTTTTAAAAAAAACATTCAGGTAGATAATAAATAAATATGAATAAAAATAGAAAAAAAACATATTATAAAAAATATTGAATTAGTTATCATGAATTAGTAATCATGAATTAGTTATCATGTATACATTTATTTATTTATTTATTTGTATGCGCATAATAATTCATTTCTGCATTGTAAGCCTTCAAATATACCATTTTAGTTATAAACCAAAAATAAAATCAAAAATAAAAATAAATAAATAAATAAATAACATAAAAATAAAGACAAATAAAAATAGCAAATTTATAAACATGTTAATTACCTAATCATACCATACATAAATCCCCTACTCACATTTGCCCCGAGGGCTCACCTAGCTACACAACTTCCGGCCCTTCATCCAGCATGCTTTGAATCGGCCTGTTACGCACACCATTTGAAAAGGGATTTTTTCCGAAATTAATAATGGAATACGTCGCATGAATTACAAGTATTACAAGTAAGACATTTTACCATACAACTGAATAAATATATATATAAAAAAAAATGAAAATATATGTATATGTATATACTTATTGATTTGTAAATCGCCACTTGTTCTCGTTTCCTCTTACCAACAGCGACTATAATTCATTCCTCGCATTGTGACAGCCTTCTAAATCTCTTTTACATACCTATCCCACACAATGCTTCAGGCAAACTACATATCAATCCTATATATATATATATATATATATATATATGTGTGTGTGTGTGTATGTTTGTTTGTGTGTGTGTTTACCTATCAAAAAGACAAACTAAGAATTATGAAAATAAGACATTTTAATGTAAAGATAAACATTATTAAAAAACACATCAATATTATAAATTTTAGAATATATGCAATATATGAAACAATGTTTTTTAAATTATATGCAATATGTGAAACAATGTTTTGAAAATCAAAAGGAGTTTTTAGTTGAATAATATACAGGGGACGATGGCCAAGTGCTGACCGACGCAGATTGACGGCCTATTGTCTCGAAGTTGGTTCCAGTTCGTTCCACAAAATTACTGCACCTTAGAATGTCGACAACCTTTACGGGACACCTATCGTAGATACGTGGTGTCATTCTAGACAGAAACTTAACTAGAACAATGTACGGAAAATATGATGATTGTGATACGTAAAATAATATATCAATCAATTAAATAATCAGTTAATTATCAAACTAAATGAAGAATTCGGAATTTAAATGTGAATAATCCTACTGTAAATTATTTATAGTTTATAGAAAAATACAACGGCTAAGTAGATCGTGTAAAGAAAACTGATACGCCATGCATTTGTATATATATATATATATATATATATATATATATATATATATATATATGCATATATACGCATATATATATCTATATATATATATATTATGCACGCTTAAAATTCTCTCAACTTGCTACATGCATAAGCTATGTTACGTTCTCAACAGATGTTTAGGAATAAAACCTGGCACTTCTAGCAGAATAGAGGACTCCCCCCACTGTCATCATGACGTAAGACAATATCTTGATAGTCACCTGCGAAACAGATAGTTAGAATGAAGAGGAAGTATCTAGTACTGCCCAAAGCTCACCTGATTTGCCCCCCACCTTGATTACACGCCATAAAACGAGCTACAATGAATGAGTTGAACACACCCATTGAATGAAGATGTGTCAACATACCAATTGAATTGATTAGAAACGTTTTCAATAAAAACGGTGAGGGTTATCATCTTTCAAGGACCACAGTAGCCAATAATTTGAACACTTTCTTTAATTAGCTGGTTCTTATATTTGTTAACAATATTTTGATGTACGAAACTTTTCTTTCTTATGATATATATTGCTATATGGTCATTTAAAGAGTGTAGACATTTTATTAGGACACTCAATATATATATATATATATATATATATATAATTTTAGGTTACTATTTTTCAAAAGTAGGTTAACCAATTAAATATAACAAGATTTATACGAGTGTGCTCAATAAGGAATAGAGCAAGTTACATTTTCAATTTGTCTTTACATAAGCAGTAATTTCTTGATACACACTCATGATTGTGTAGCAACAAATCACTGATTATATAAAGACAAATTGAATATATATATATATATATATATATATATATATATTATCTATGAATGTAGGTTTATTCTCATATTCTAGTATCTACCGTCGTTGTATGTATAGTGTTTTATAACCGGATTTGCGAGCAACCTCTTATCTTAGTCATTTCTGTATAACACATTGTCACCCAGTTATTTAATTCTCTGCTTAAAACGTGACGTGTATGTTTTAAAGAAATAAACAAATACGAAAAAGAAAGCAACAACCGCTGCTTTTTAGAAACTAAGCATCTTGTAGATAATTTGAATCAAAGATGAAGTATAGCGCATAAAGTTATAAGTTTAAGATTTACAATATTATGTAAAGAATATTATATGTATTAACTTAGGCGAAATCGAATTCATTTAGTTACTTGTAAGGTGACGAATTCAATGATCTATATAGATCTAAATTTATGATACGTTAAAACAACATCATGTAAATCAAATGTATAAAAAGATAATGTATGTTACCTCCTACCTTAATCGACTATCAACGCAGCCACTATAATGTCCAGTCCTCCAACTAAACAATATTTGAACACTTTGCATTCTTCTGTGCCTTCAATACGTTTTCCCTTTTTCACTTCATCACTTTTATCCTTCTTCTTAAATAAATATTCTATGGTTTTCTTTTTCTCTTTAAATGTTTATTCTGGTTAAACATATATATATATATAACATACATAAAGAGTTTTTATTTGAAAACACATAAAATATAAGAGAGACTAAAACACAGAAGAATGATAAAGAAAATCAGTCTTATTTTCTATAAATTGAGAAAAGCGAATTCAGAAAATTTGAAAAAAAATGTGTGTGAGAGAAAAAGTTTATCTGATTTGGTCAAATTTCTATTCGCCATTTATATTTTTTATAATTCCCATCAGTAGTTTATGTAATGTATTGATTATTATTTATAAGATTTGACATCTTTTGTGGAAAAATATTATATTATAAAATATACGACATCATTAGATTTAAAATAACCATAGTTAAATGTAATTATCGTTATTTTCATGGAAAGTGTACAACTAAGCTTCAGTCTATGGTCCTCCCGAGCCAAATTTTCACAAGCCACACTCGTCTAGCTTAAAACACTATCAATAATTCCCCCCACTCGTTATCTCTGCTTACACCTAAACGTCGATTCCATGATCAAATCTTCTTTCTTAGAACTGCACACCTGTGGAATTGTCTTCCGTTTTCCTGCTTTCCAGCTGACTACAATATGGTTGTCTTCAAGGCTAATGTAAACATATTCTTGATGAGCCGTTCCAATTAAGTTAACAATTTGACTGAATTTCCATTACTAACGATTACTATATTGTCCAATTTCTACTATACACTCTTTAACACTTATCCTCGAGTGGGCTCTTGATTTTTATAAGTCGTGATGCCTATGTAAAAATTAGTGTGTATAACAACAGAAAAAGATTCCATTATTTTAGCCTTGGCGTTTGGTTAGTAAGTGCAATTATTTATTTGCCCAGCATAAACATGCGATGAGCTTAAAAGATATTAGAGCAAAAAAATAGACACGACTAAATCCTAAAATGATTGACGCTTTAAAAAAATAAATAAATTTAAAAATTATTTTAAGCATATCTCACAGTAAGTATTCGACGAATATATTATTTTTAATTTAAGATTCTACTAACTTATAAAATAAGACTAGTATATATGTAGTATTCTTTGCTGGGAGAGAGAGATGTAAGTATAATTCCCTAAAAACAATGCACAGGAATAAAGTATGTTCAAGTTAACTGTTGAACTCTAAATTCCAGTGTTCAATCAAATTATCTAATTGATACGGAAAATGCGCTTAAAAATATGTATTTTTTTATTATTTTGTTGCGCATACCTAATAGTAGAACTTTTGTGTTTAACTTTAAATATATTGGGGGTGTAAAATTCCTTCGATGGTATCCCTATATAGTCAACATTGGTGATTGGTACTTTCCTTTCTTAGAGGAGCCTGCGTTAAAAAATATTTCCATGTCCCTTATTCGCCCTTCATCTGTGTGCCTGTCTTAATATCTGCTTATTATTTCTATTTTACTTCTATTTTCTCTCGAGAAAAAATTCGAAGTAAAAAATAAAGAACGATATAACTCACAGACTACTTTTATTCGCTTTTATTCAATTTTCAATGTTTTCTTTCATCTTCGATAGGTTCGTTATTTTTTGCAACTGAACTCTCTTATACGGTAACCCTTTTTCTACTAATTTGAAACCGTTTTTATGCAAAAGCCTGGTAATCACGGCACCAAATAATCTTATGTAACATGGTCTTTACATTTTCCCACTGACTTGATGTTGTGTATGAAATTCTTGCAAAGAAACTAAGGAAAAAACATTCGACACGAGTATTTTTTAGTCCGCTTCGTCTCCAGTTATATCCGGCTGATTTGTTTTTCACTCGTTAAACTATAAACCTCAACCGCAAATTTTCTAAAAGTTTTGATGACATAATTTTTACAGGTTTCTGTTGTGTTTTCACGTGATTAAAAACTCTGCCGTGTTGACACGTGCTTTAAAGTATGTTGCGTCTACGTGTTTATTCCTTCTTTTTTTCTAATTCCTCGATCGATTTCGATGATATATGTATCAATTAATTTCTGTAGCCTCATGCTTACCTTTATTCTTTTATTTTGGAGTTAACTATCATTTACTTCTTAAGCATTACATCGGATGATTGATCAGTAGTTAAAAGACATTCATTCTTGTGGACTACCAACTTTTTGATAGATAATATGTATGTGCTAAAACATTTTAGTTGTTTATCCACAGTCATTATTTTACGTGATCCACATACGACAATGCGCTTGATAATCATAGTTTAATCTGGTTTCGAGGAGGCGTATTTTACTCAATCTAATCCGTATTTGTACAAGTTTTCTACTGGGTAAAGAGGGTATAAAAGTCCTGCTTGTTTAATTTATAGTAACCTATACTATAGAATATATGCAGTAAATATATCTATAGTTTTTTATTAAATATTATTATGAATACAATTAAAAGATTTTTATTAAAACACGATTGCACTTTGAAAAGCAGGAATATTATTTGAAAGGACAATATTTCATAAAGCTTACGGCGTTTGAGTAAAATTAAATAGACATCGGGTTCACTTGAAAGCCAAAATATAACTCAATATTACGAAAATAGACGAATGTTTTACTTGTTTGACGTTAATCCTGTGTAGCCAACGCACCGCCCCGACAATTTAAAATAAAACCGCTAAGAGACAACACGCGTATCTTTACTAACTGACTGTTATATCTCGAACTTAACAACATGGCAAGAAAGAAGAAGGTGAAAAAAAGAAGGAAAATGATGTACAAAATACTGATGATGAAGTTTGTACTCCGAAATATATTTTAATTATAAAAGTCAAACAAGTCAAATATTTGTTTATTTTTGTAATATAGCGTAGTTATTTAGCTTTCAAGCGGTTATTTTATTCAAATTTAATAAACACTTCTATAACGAAATTGACACCCCCGATGTAATTCACGTGTAGCTAACGAACCGTTCTAACATTTCAAAATACAATCGCTTAGATATTACGCGCGGATCTTTATTAACAAGATTTTATTTCTCCACCTGGCATGAAGCAATAAGATTAATAGAAAGGAAAAATAATATACAAAATATTATGAATGGAGTATGAGTTAAATATATTTAAATTATAGATTTCAAACAAGTACAATCTTTGTTTATTTTCATTACATCGCATTGTAATTTGGCTTTCAAGCTTACCTGATGAGAATTTTATTTCATAACATAAATATATTTTATATTCAAAAAGTTCGTAGGAGATTATCTTATTAAAAAATAGCAAAGGTTCCCAAGAGGAAACGCATAATTTAAAGAGGCGGTAAATACATAAAGTAAAACCAAAATTATTTAAAATCTAAATATTAAAGGTAAAAAAATTAAATAAAAAACAATAATGTATAGTATAAAATATAAAGTTAGAGAAAAAGCCGGGTAATAAGATAGTAAGGTAGCAATGATATTCATTATATAATACTATTCGAATGAAATAAAGAACTTCATATATTGTGCATATTTATATACATCCTTACTCGAAAAATGTACTTGGAATAATATGGTAATTATTCTTGACGAGTAAACATCAAATTGAATCGAATGTGTGCACAAACATTACAAGTAAGTAATGTATTCAAGAAAACGCGTCTTCGGGCTCTTGGGAAACTTTATGAGAAGACGAACACCCGATCTGTCAGGCTCTCGTTTGCCTAGGGAATCTCTTGACTGCACTGTCTGTAAACATTTATTTAAACATTGATTCGCTATGGTTTGATTCGCTTGCAACGTGGACACATACGTCACAAATAAAGATAGAGCCTCAGTCTATACTCGACCACATTGTATTTTTATTATTGAAAACCGCATAAGTCCAACATCTATATATTTATGGTAAACACTATTTACCTAGTTATTCCTCTCTCTCTCTCTCTCTCTTTATATATATATATATATATATATATATATATATATATATATATATACATATACTTCAGAATTAAATTATGTACACTGGAAGTGCTATCCAACCTAATTAAGAATTGCTCGATATACAAGAGCAAATAAATCAAATTCAATGAATTTAAACATTTATGACGTGAAATGTTTGAATATCAAATTAAAATATTTTTTTATTATTCTATGTAAGACAAAGAAAAGAACACATTGGAAATATAATAACTCCTTTTCCTATAAGATTTCGATACTATCATCTCTTAAGAGGAGGAAATATAAGCAACTAGTTATAATGGTTTACACCTTATCTGCTAAAGTCAGTGAGACATGGAAAATCACAATTAAATGTTAAGTATTTAAATGTAATAGAGTAAGGGGAGTTAATCACTATGATATAAAAGTTCACATCCAAATTGCATGGCAAAATCCGAAGTTAATATTTTTGCTTGAAACATTTCACGTCGTAAATTTTTAAATTCATTGAATGAATAAAATTTTATTATATATATATATATATATATATATAGTAATTTATAAAATATATATGGCGATTAAGCTACACTGACTAAAATCCTCATCACAAGAGGACCATATAAAAACGAGAAACAACCACAGAATTCGCACATAAGCCTGACGAATCCTAGAGTGGATGAAACACCGAATATTTAGTGCAGCTTAATCGGCATATATATTTTATAAATTACTAACTAGCTCTACCTCGTACTGAGCACTTTTGAAGTAAATACTTAAAGTTTACCCATAAATCTATACTTCCGTATATTAATTTTATGTGAGTCAATGAAGTAGTTATATATATATAAGATTTGTTGTTGGCATTTTTTAAGATATTAACAGCTTCGAAACGCTATTATTTATTCCCGCTACCTTAGCGTTTCTTTAAGAGCAATACACTCTCATTGTTATTCATATGAATGGATCGGCCTTATTTGTTTATCGGACATATTTAAATATTTATATTAAATAACATTATTTATTCGTGCATAAAAGTAATATATATATATATATATATATATATATATATATATATATATATATATATATATATATATATACATGTAAATATATATATACTATATATATATAAAATGTATACATATATATGCATAATATATACACGTATATATAAATGTAAATATATATACATATATATATATATAAAATATATACATATGAATGCATATATATATATACATACATATATATATATAAAATATATACATATGTATGCATTTATTGAGAGAGACTTTTAAACATATATGCATTCATACATTTTGAAAATATTAAACCATCCTATGAGAAAAAAGGAAAGAAATTATATTAATTTACCACGTTGCGCAAGCTAACTGTTTTGAAATAAGTCAATAACTTATATTATTTTCTCTGTTTTACGCCTAAAACACTCTACTCTAATACTGTATAAGGCTAAGATATAGGATAGTTAATCTATGCTTCTAGAAAAGTAATTCCACATGTGTTAATTTGGATAAAGCATGAACACATTTTTTATTTCAGATATTTTAATAATTTATTTTGATATTTTAAGCGGTCCTGGTGAAAAAATTCATCGATATCACAAGGAAATTACATGGAAAATTGTATTTTTTCACAAAGGAATCACCATTTATCAAAGCGCAGATGCCACACAGGTTTAAGATTGTGCAGTGGTCAAAAGGAAATATCACAGTAATCGTTAGAAGTGTTCATTTGGTAAATTGGATTACTTAAGGGTCACGGCTCATCAAGAACTCTTGAAAGGACTGCGTTAATACCTTACAAACCATTCGACTATATTATAATCACCATTAATATTATTTTTTTACTATATTTGTAGCGATTAGATTAGAGAAGATGTTTGATAATAAAATTGTAGAATCGAGAATACATTTAGGTTAAATTTATAAAACAAGCTTGTTTCTCATTTTAAAATAGTTTTTTTTTTCATTCTTCTGGAGTGGTATTCATGTAAAAGCAGGAAATAACCATTATCCTTTTCTGCATCTTTTTTCTTACACTAAAAGAAATCAATCTAACAAACGACCAAATCATACATACATATGTCTAATAAACGACCAAATCATACACACATATGCCTATACATGGGTACACACACATATATGTAAAATACACATGAAGGTGCATTCCAAAAGTCATACATAGTAAGTGATCACCGGCTGGGCCGTTTCTGTCCGTTTTCCATCCTGATCTTTTTCCTCCTTCCTAGTACATGATGATGATGATGATGATGATGATGATGATGATGATGATGATGATGATGACGACGACGACGACGACGACGACGACAAATTCACACATACTTTTCCAAATAACTCAACGTACGAATCGATGAAAAACAACGGTCCAATTGATATAATTTACAGACGCTTGGATTTTTTTTAAAATAAAGTGTTTGTTTTAGACTCACACATATCCAGTACATAATAATGATTGATGTTGACAAATTCGCACATAATTTTTTAAATAACTCAGCGTACAAATATTGAAGAAAACACATATACAGTAAATGATAATGATGATGTTGACAAATTCACATATAATTTTTTAAATAACTCAACGTACATATATATATATACACATATATATATATATATATATATATATATATATATATATATATATATATATATATACATATATATATATCCCTAGGTTTTATGATATAAAAACGCATCTGTCCGAATCTAACATTTAATTTCAATTAGTACTGTTGTATTGAAAGAGGCTACGAAAAAGTTGAAATCAGTATTCTGTGGTATTAAAATAATATTGAACCGAAAACTTAACACAAAAAATAAAGGGCACGATTACAATTAATTTTACAATCAAAAGTGCATAATTAGCGCATAATCTGTTTGATACGACGAAGCGCATATTATCCCAGTCTTTGTTAAGAGGAAATGTTTATTATTTTCTGTAGCATCAAAACATTCTAATAATGACCTATGTAGATATCCCAATTATCAATCGAGGATTCTTTCAAAATGTACTAAATAATGCAATGACCTAGATAATGTTTACACTACAATTATCCACTTAGTATGTTATAGTTTATCATTTTTTTTCAATTTTGAATATTGCTGGTGTTTAGAACAAGAAAACATTCGGTTTCGTAAGATATGTAGCTAAGCACTGATAGTTGAGATCACAAAACTTAGTAAAAATTATATGATCAAATGTAATGCTCTCTCGAGTGTTATCTAATTTTGACTGCAAATACAATATCATTTTTAATCTTGGCGTATTTGTAAAGAAATTAATTTCATGAAAGGTTGGCCTGACAAAACTTATTCATAGGGGCCGGCGACATACGAGGATGGTGCACTTCAATCAAGAGAAATACATGTATATAGTGGAGTAAATTGTAAAAGTAATATTACAAGGTTTGTATAGTATTTATTTTTTAGTGTGTATTAATTTATGAAAGATAATATATATAAAAGGCGTTCTAAAGGTAATGTCTCCTATTTTCCTATCATTCAAATAGATTGGAACAGATTGCAAATTGGATTGGTATGATGAGTGTACTTATGCATTTGTAACTTGACAGATTTATATCGCTTTTGCAGATATTACTGATATTGTACTCTAAGGAATCAACATTTGTCACTGGCATGCGTCAGAAGCAGAGAGCTGTCAATGAATCCCTTGTAAAAGTGCATTGATAATGTAGGTTTCTATGTAAAAGAAAAAAACGCTTGTAGCAAAAAATGTCTCTCGTTTTTATATTACCACTCTCGTCTTTGTAGGTATTACACATTTTGATTTAAAAATTTGTAGGTATTACACATTTTGATAAATTTAGAATGACTGTCGTAACTAGTAATAAATCATCAACTGCCAAACATGATTTATTTGTAATTTTAATGAAATTTTAATAACAAACTCAGAACGGCTAGTGCAATGGATATTCAGCCCTACGTTGTGCTAACCATTTTTTCTTTAGTTAACTTGTTGGATCCAAATCTTCAAAATTACTAACCATCATTAAAACATGTGTGTATACACAGTATATTCCTTCTAATATGTTTTAAATGGATACACGATTATGTGAATATTTGTGATGAGTATTTGGTTTGTTGTTTGGTTGGTTGGTTGGTTGGTTGGTTGGTTGGTTGGTTGGTTTTGTTTTACGGCATATCAACCTTTTTCGGGTTATCTAATGCAGAATCTAAAGATTTTGAAGAAAAGTTTTTTAATAGAGTATATGTGTTGTTTTTAGACGTCCTGTTAGGAGCATTCGAGGCGGTACACAATAGGGATCGTATGGTGTATAATGCGACAGGAAGAAGATGTTTCCAATTTTAAATATTTAACCCATAGTTGGGACTCTAACAGGAGCTACTACTCCGGGTCAGAGTGGACCTGGGAGCAATGAAGTTAAAGGGTGGCTCCACACTCCCCAAAGCCCGCAAGCTGGGGCCTCACCACTGGATATAGTTTAAGGTCATATCCAGGACCGATGAGTAGTTGTGCCAGTATGTATTAAAATTAAATGTAATAAAATACTATTTAATCTCGCTGTTCCATTCCTCGATAACTATTGTAAGAAATGTAACCAAAACAAAAACACGCACAAAACTGCCCTCTTTTTTTTCCTTCATTCGCATGTTTCGTTTATTTACACGTTTATGAAACACTCCAAAGAACTCGCTGTCAAGTTGTGTGGAAGAAATCATGCGAGATTATATACGGTTAACGGTGAATTGCCAATTGGCGGCAAGGACACAGCTATTCACTAGACTGTCTGTAGTTGATGGCAGCCATACCATAACACATCCACATTTATGGTCAGTTGAGCATGTTGAGGGATCTGGATACATGTTGTTGGTTAGGGTTAGGGTTAAGGGGATATTTTCATTGTTAAGCGAGTGTGAATAGTTTCCGCTTAAGACTATTTTTTTTTAAATGGCGGCACGAAGTCTGTGATTTCACGTTGTGGAAAAGTGGAAGGACATGTTTTCTTTAAAGACGCTCTTTTTGTTAATACTTACAATTTAATACAAATATGCTATACTCATAGACGTTCTTTATTCCTCTCTCACTTTCTCTTCATCTCTCTCTCTTTTATATGTGTGTGTGTATGCATATATGTAATTGAACAACCATAAGCACACTGCTTGTATATGATGTGTTTGCCATGCCAGAGCACACATTATTAATAATAAGTGGAATAAATTATTATTGTCCGAAGTCTGAACCTTAAAATATTGAGATACATAAATATCTCAGTGTTAAATGAAATATATGTAATTTGCAGGACTTTGGGAGAAGAAACAATTTGGTCTATTGTGGTATCTAGCTAAGTATTGTTATGTAATAACGTATCAACAGGAGAATGGGTAAAATTAGCCGTGCTGTGCTATGTCTCGGGCTTAGAATACTATGTAATTCTGAATCGAGTTTTACTTGTAGGATAGTTAGTCTGATGCACGTGTGTGGTGATAAACTTTCTACATAGATAACGAATACACGCGAAAATGATGTCTAAGTAAGCCTAATTCTCTATATGCGTTGCTGTTCACAAAGAACAATTATTTTAAGAACTAGTTACGACACATTTGGTTGGATTATTCCTCAAAGAGTGAGTTTTTGCACAAAGAAAATATTTAATAAATATTATCTAAATATTCAATATATCAACTGAATATTATTATTATCATTATTATTATTATTATTATTATTATTATTATTAATAATAATAATAATTATAATAATAACATGTTTATGAATAACTTTTGTGTACATCAAACATAGTTAATAAACATTTAAATACAAAAGTTATAAATATTTAAATAAGAAAATTATTAATAGCAATAAGAGAAAACGTGTCCAAATAAAAGAAACGCCGCAAATAAACAGAGGTCAGGCAATTTCCCTCACAGAATCGCTAAAAAAATGTACAAATCACCAGAGCTTTCATTTTTAAACGATGAAATCGAGCATAAAATGACGGGTTCATAATCTGTTAAAGAGCATACATCTCCTTGGGAACTTAGTAGTTCGATCCTTGTTAAGAATGTATACCTGCTAACGATGGGTGATACAAGAAACATGTCTTCATGGATTACTTGGTGCATCCCTTAAATTTTTAATAAATAAAATTGATAATAATAATTTTAAAAACAAACGTCCCATAAAGGGCCGATGCGAATAAACAAAGGGCAGGTGCCTACCTCTCTGCTTTAGCAAAGCGTAATAATTGCTAAAAAAATATAAAAAATCATTAGATCGCATTTATATATATATATATATATATATGTATATATATATATATATATAATATTATATTATATATAAGTAGAAAAATTCAAGATATTGAAGAATTAAATTTACAATATTTTGTTCTAAACAAGGAATATTAAGACTTAGTTTGCAGGTTTATTATTATTATTATTATTATTATTATTATTATTTAGTTTAAAATATAGGGTATTTTCCCCCGGAGAAAAAAAAAGCGTAATTTTGGAAAATATTCGCGTACGAAAAATAAATGTTATGAAAAAAAATCATAAGAAATACTCAGCAAAGTCTAATGAGTATGATTGCGAATATCCAGTAAGATTCAAAAGTTCGCAATAGGTGGGCAAATTAGAGTGCCCAAGAGAAGTTATATTTAGGAATGTCTTTAAAAAATATCCGGATTTCGCGAAGGGATGAAAAATAAGTGTTGAAGAATCTTGTAGAGAGGAAAATCCAATCAATGAAAATCATGGTTCTTGTATCAGACATTAGGAGCGTCTTTTTACGATATAGTTAAAAAATAAACAAGGATAAATTATGGAAGTAGATATGAATATGAAGCGGGACAACATTGGCAACACATCCTTTTATAGCAAAGGCAAATTATAAAAGAGCGAAGGAGATGAGTTTAAAAGCAAAAAGGATAGAAGATTATTAAGATCGAAGTTAGGTCGAATGGAGTTTTACGATCAAGCTATATAATGTATGTACTTAAAAGGACTTAAAAGTTGGCAGGGACGCGATGAAGACCAAAAAGCTCAATGAAGAGGGTTAGAAGAAGAATTTAAACTAAGATATGAGTTCTTAAGTTACGTGAAGAAAAGGATAAGTTGAAAAAGGAGGAACACAGTAAACTATAAAAAGATAAATAGATTCCAGAAGATATATAGTTTAAAAAAAATTAATAGAGATTGGTGAAAAAGTTTAGATAGAGATAATATCGAGAAATAATCTGTGTATGAAAAAGTGTTAAAATTTATTTAAAAATGCGCTGAGACTGAAAAATGTATGACATTCAGACCTATGTGTATCTAGTTAGAGAAAAAAGTGGGTGAATGGAATATGATGTTCTCGAGCAGGTTGTAGAGGAGTGGTGTTTATCGCAAATGCTAAAACGAGCATTAGATTATAGCGGAAATAAATTTACATGAGGATACGGAGAGATATATGTTAATACTTATTGAAATAAGGTTCAGAGGCAATAATCGGAAATGTAGGAAATAAGTGATAAGGCATTAACGGGATCAGTGAGTAATGAAATATTTGACTAAAACAAGTAAATAAATAAAGATTTAATAGAAGAAAGCGGTCTAAGTAAAACCGGTATAGAATAAAAGGCGTAGAGAAAAATCATGTACGGCCGAATAGAAAGATAGTGTCAACGCATTAAAACTTGAGTTCTTTAAGATTAAAATAAGAGGGGGGGAGCTAAGAGTGGATATATTAGAATGGTATGAAAAGAAATTAGAACTAAATGATAAATGTCTAATTACAATGACGTGTATATATATATATATATATATATATATATATATGTATATATGTGTGTGTGTGTGGGTGTGTGTGTGTGTGTGTTAGTTGCACGAGTGTTTGTGTGTAAGTAACCTTGTCGCTGGGTGCACGAAAAGTTTCTACTAAACTCCTCTCTCATTATTTGTTTTATCAAGTCGAAAATTTATAGATAAAGTATTTGGCGTTGTAGAATACTTTTGGGTAAGCCGGTAATAATTGCAACTAATTGCTGAACATTAATATCATTTAACCTTCGTAAGAGTAATCGACTAAACATGTTTACATGTACAAACCTACATTTAGATATTAAACAACTTTATTATTAATTAATTATTTACGTATGGACAGTGGTCGAAGGCTGAGAAATGAAACTGGATAATTGTAAGTTCCGGCTCAGTTGTAACTGATGGCACTCAGGCTATATTTTTCCTGTTGATATCAATACTACAGGTTAAATTCAATATAATAATGCTTCTTAAATACAAGCAAATGTAGATATTTTCTAGAAAGGCCACCAAAGTAAATCCCTCATCAATTGCTTAAATCAGTCTGAATGGATCACACGGGAATTTCAAATTGCACTCTGATGATAACTGAACGCATACATCCATGGACTGAAAGTTTGACGTCTCTGTGTAAGATATAGCCGGCGTGAGACTTCGAAAAACAATCCCCGCCATGGACTGTATCAACAGCTGGGATGGGTCATTGAATTTCTGAATAAAATGGATCAATAATGTTTATGTACAAAAATTAAATATTGACCGCAGAATGTCGATCCTCTTTAATGATACTACTCTACTCTTCGTAACTCTTCGACGTTTAAGTTAAAATACAGGAGAATTTACAAACTATGTCTATAAGCAATAATAACAGTATATATTTGTCTATAATAAAACTTTAGTCATGTTAACTCTACCTAAACATAGTTCTCCAGAGTAGTACATTTTAAATAACTGTTAATAAATAATATGTATATATATATATATATATATATATATATATATATATATATAAATATATATATATATATAAGAAGGTTGTAGTTTGCTTGAAGCATTGTTGAAGAAAATTATAAGGTAAAATTAAAAGCCAAGAACAATGCGAGATTTTTTTTTTATATATAGAGTAAAATTAAATGAAAACAAAAGAAATAAATTTCTTTTTTTTTGTTGTTTGTTTTTTTCTTTTTCACACAAATTTTAACTCTAAACAACAGTAATTTTTTTTTCTGTTGTATTCAATGGTGTTATAAATCTCAATATATTTCAGACTTATTAGTCCTTTTTCAAGAGAAGACAGCGGAAGAGTGTTCAAAATGTGAAAAGCAGTCGCAGAGTTTGCCACGTGATACCGCGAAATATAGAACAAAAAATGACGTTAGGAGAACGTTAAAATAAATCAGTTTATGTTTGAAATACTTGTTGCGTTTGGAAATCAAGGGAGATGACTATTCAAGCAAGGTTTTTTTTTTTTTTTTTTTAATTATTGTTTTTCTTATGTTTTAAACTTATATTATAAAAGCGGAGCTCAATTCCAGTCTATTGTTTAGTGTGGGAGTATTTTTTGAAATAATTAAAGATTCGAGGATACGAAGTTGACCTACGTTTCTTGAAGAGGCAAGAATGTTGATGTGAAAATCTGGTTCTGAATTAATGCAAGTGCGAATATGTTTATAGAACGACGAAGCAGTAGTGTTTAAGTGCTCTTTAATGCGGTGGTGAAGCAATCTGGTAGTGCTTCCGATGTAAGATGCACTGCATTTAGCGCATTGTAGGTCGTAAACAACGTGGTTCTTAAAGCATAAACCTGTGTGTGATATTAGGCAATTAGAGAGTGAACAAGGAGAAGGTGTATGCGATGGATGTTTTCGGTTGAGCTGTTGTCTTAAAGTAGATCCAGTGTGGATGAGTTGAATGTTGAGTCCCTCGCTGCGGATGGCTTTTCGGATTGAAGATGAGATTTTGTCACTAAGGAAGGGTAGTTTTAGAAAACAATTGTTAGAGAAGGGTCGGGTGTTGCGTTTTTTCTTTTTAAGTGAGGATACGATCGTATTAGGATAGCCGTTTAGTGAGAGGGTCTGTAGGAAATTGTTAGTGTGTGTATGTTTGTTGGAGATGTTAGTGCATTTGTCTTGTATGCGTGAGATTTCGGCATGTGCGTAGTTTAGTTTGTCCTTGAGAGGTAGTGCAGATTTGAAATGTACGAAGAGGCGTTTGCTGGCGGGTTTTCTGTAGAATTCAGTGCATATGGCACCATTTTTTTATTTGTATTTTAAAATCAAGTCGAGAAAGAGATTCAGAAGAGTCTGGGTGTTCTATAGTAAATTTTAGGTTTGGATCGGCGTTATTGAATTTGTGGAAAATGTTAATAGCTTCTTCGCGGGAGTATGTGATAATTAAAATGTCATCGATATATCTAGTAAAAAGGAGATAAGAGTAGCAGGTACTAAGGGTGTGTCTTTCGAGTTTGTCCATATAAGCAATGGCAAGAATACCAGATAGACTGGAGCCCATGGGTAGTCCAGATACTTGTTTGAACGTGTTTTGTAGGAAAGTAAAGTAAGTGTTGTCTACTATAATACGGAGGAGTTGTAAGAGATCTCCTGGAGTAATTCCGAAGCATTGTAGGTTTTTAGATGCTATAATGTCTGCCATGAGATTGATGGCTGGATGTGCAGGAATGGAGGTGTATAAAGAAACGACGTCTAGGCTAAATGGGTATCTGTATAGTTTGAGTAGATGGTGTGGTAGATCGTTGAGTCTGTTAATTACTCGGTTGGAACTACTAACATGGGCTGGGAAGGTAGAGAGTAGAGGTTTAAGTAGGCGGGATATTAACCAAGAGATTTTATAAAGGGGACCGTTAACGCTTGAAACAATGGGTCTGATCTGTGTGTGTGCTATTTTTGTGGGTTTTAATAAGGTGATAAAAGGTAGGTAATTTGCTGTATTTAGTAATAAAATTTAGTCTGTGTTGTTTTGGGAGATTTCTTTTAAAACAAATTTGAGACCATGTCTTGTTAATGTTGTTCTCAATACGAGCAGCAGTGATATTATGTGCTGGGGTGTAAAGGTCGGTATTGGAAAGATGCTCTATAGCAAGGTTGTTATGAGATTCCTGTGATGTAACGCAAAATTCCCTGCCCTTATCAGAGGGTACTTAAACTAAATCTTTGTCTTTAAGGGATTTAAGGGTGAGGTATTGGTTCCTGGTAAGATTGGGGGTAATATGGCGTTGTTCGCGTTCAAGGATTCTGAGGATTTTATGCTTTAAGAACCACGTTGTTTACGACCTACAATGCGCTAAATGCAGTGCATCTTACATCGGAAGCACTACCAGATTGCTTCACCACCGCATTAAAGAGCACTTAAACACTACTGCTTCGTCGTTCTATAAACATATTCGCACTTGCATTAATTCAGAACCAGATTTTCACATCAACATTCTTGCTTCTTCAAGAAACGTAGGTCAACTTCGTATCCTCGAATCTTTAATTATTTCAAAAAATACTCCCACACTAAACAATAGACTGGAATTGAGCTCCGCTTTTATAATATAAGTTTAAAACATAAGAAAAACAATAATTTAAAAAAAAACAAAAAAAAACCTTGCTTGAATAGTCATCTCCCTTGATTTACAAACGCAACAAGTATTTCAAACATCAACTGATTTATTTTAACGTTCTCCTAACGTCATTTTTTGTTCTATATTTCGCGGTATCACGTGGCAAACTCTGCGGCTGCTTTTCCAATTTTGAACACTCTTCCGCTGTCTTCTCTTGAAAAAGGACTAATAAGTCTGAAATATATTGAGATTTATAACACCATTGAATACAACAGAAAAAAAAAAATTACTGTTGTTTAGAGTTAAAATTTGTGTGAAAAAGAAAAAACAAACAACAAAAAAAAGAAATTTATTTCTTTTGTTTTCATTTAATTTTACTCTATATATAAAAAAAAATCTCGCATTGTTCTTGGCTTTTAATGTTACCTTATAATATATATATATATATATATATATATATATATATATATATCCATTTTTGTGTATTACTATTGATAGTATACCCTATCCACTTTCAACTCAAACATTCTTCTCTGGCTTTACAGCTAGACCCATTTCACTTTTCTTCGTCTAATCTATGCAAGAAAGGTCTTAATGAAAGTAGCATGACTTTTCGCACCTTGAAGAGGTTATTTCAAACCTTGTTCTTCTCATGTGTACGCAACAGAGGTTTTGAAACGATGAAACAGATACAAAATCCATCAATATGAGCAACCAGAGAAGCCCAAGGGAATACACTTAGCGTGTATTGTGCTTGGAAAAATTGCAAAGCACTGATGACTGGAAGTAACGATAGAGGTCGCGAGAGATCTTATCGGTAGCGAGAATCTTTGTGATGCAGGCATAATCAGCCATATGATTTAACGAATAGCTTCCGGCATGATGTTTTAGAATGACAATGGTTGGATTACGATACGGCAAAACCATTAGCAGAAAGAGTGTGCTATTATTAAAATGATCTACGGACACATTTTTCTTTTGCTTTCAAAAGTTCATCTCAAAATAAAATCACGTGATTATGCATTTAATCTTAAACATTGAATCTGAATCCTTATTAATGGATATGAGAAAGACATTTGCCATTTTGTTTAATTTGACTACGTCATGCTACATTAAGTATTTTGAATTATATATGCATATATATACTTTTTGAAGCCAGTGGCGCAGTAGTTAGTGTTAATGTAAAATTCAGTTAATAGTGACGCTCTTACATAAAATCAGTTGTCCATTTCGACCATAAAATTAAGGACGTAATCCACTACTCTTCGGTTTGCTAGAATATGTGTGTATAGCGCAGAAATGCATGAAAAATATAGTTGTACTTACACTGTTATGTGGGTTGAATGCTCAATCACCATGTTAGCAACAGTTGACACATTATTGCAAATTATTTATGAATTCTTTTCGTTCACTCAATAAAAGTCTTTCATCGAAAATTCTGTGCAGATTCCCGTGTTCGATAGAATTATTCTCAAGTTAGACAAAATTATTACCGAGGTCGGCAACATACCCGTGAAACAACATTGCGGAAATATCTTTCAAAACGAGTACAGCAGTGGGTATAATTTTAATGAATCAACTGTTTTAGAATTTTTTTATGCAGAAACAAACTATATATTGTAAATTATTCATTGTAAAAAAATAAATTAAACATAGCATATTATTTACACAGAGTGCGTGTCACACTGTTGTATTTTCCTAAACGCTCGATGGGAGTTAATGATTTTATAATAGGAAATAATGTAAAATAAGTTTAGATTACCATAAGCGCACATTGAACACAACAGGTTTTAAAGAAAACAATAAAATGGCTCACGTTGTTAGGATTTTACTTCAAGAATGCGAGGACCAAGACAAAAAAAGGGGAGCTGCAGTTACGAAGCCTACGGTCGTAAACGCAAAGTTCAATCATTATTTTTATTTTTGCATAGACGTTAGGTCAAGAGTCCCACAACAGCAGTTTGCTGTGTTTATACAAAAATCTCCACACTAACCCCATTGCACAAACTAATATAACGATTTCCTTCTGAAACGTGTAGTACTATTATACATCGTACAGGAATTCGACCAGAAAGCAGGCCAGTCCTAACAATAAGGTCTCATTAGTTCATTAGTGTATAATCATTTAAATCTAATTCTTAGACGATGGTATAATCAATGCCCGCTACTTCTAAGCTAAGAATATACGACTTCCTTCTGCATTGTATCTGTGAATGTGCATATAATAATGATTCTATCGGACTGTATTCGTTTTGATAAATCTCAATACCATTTGGATAATGTAAACCCCTACGATCTTCGGAAGATCGTTATACAAGGTCAATGTTTTAGTTAGATAAAACGTGGGGATAATTACATACTAAATCAACACAGTAGTTTGCAATGTTCAAATCATACAAATTATCAATCTTCATCATAAATCCCCCGAATCCGGGCATGTTTAATACAAATTCTGTAAATGTAATCATCGAAATTATGACACGCATTCTTTGGACACTGTAAAATTCAATTTCAGCACATCTGCTTGTTTCCATCGAAATAACTTACCAGACAATCTTAAAATCCTTGCCGATCTGATAGTTCATTTATATTTATTTACTAAAGGCCTCGGGTGCTTCTGAGTTTCAGTAATATAAAATGCTTATAATAGACACCAGAAAACCGAACCTGACGAAAAGGTAAATATTAATATTTTATCACGGAATATGCTATATGAAATTAAACTGAATAATTCAGCTTGAACTAGACTTATTTGTAATATTTTGTGCCATAATTGGTCTTTGTATTCTTACTAATCATGTATACTATACGTATGCCTTTTAAATAATCAGTTAAAGCTTAAAATACCTAAAGAGATCTAGAAAGAATAGATAATATGATTCCATGTTCCATTCAGTCTGGAAAGACAACGAATACCCCTTAGGAGCAGTAGCACGTGTATTTGTGAGACAAGGCTTGCGCAATCTTCAACCACACCTCTCCTGAATCGGTACTGCTTGGGTTCAGTGGCAGGGGGAATATCAGAACGGCTGGAAACAATGCCGAAATAAGCGGAGAGCATATACAGCACTTAAAAGGCCCAAATGGTCACCCATTAAGTACTGATCAGGTTTAACGTTGCTTAACTTAGGTGATCCAGTGGGAACCGGTATTTCAACGTGATTATGCCGTATGTATAGATAATATAAAGGATAAATCGTAATCAAAATGATCAAGAATATTATGAGTTATCTAAAAAAAGCTGAATTGAAGGAACAAATTTGATCACTTATAATGACAGTTTCTGATGAATGTAGTTCTTAGGTCAACAAATTTGTAGTAAGGAATCTCACAAACGGAATATTTTATATAAAAATATTGTATTAATCGAAACTCAATTTGATTCTATACATCTGGAAAAAGAAGGAATCCACCATTTACGCCATGGAAGGAAAATGTGTGTTTTCTTACGGTGGAAGCTCTAGCAATTAGCGACCATTCTTACACATTCAATGAATTCGGAAATAATTGACATTTATTGACAGAAGACATTATCACATACTAGGTTCTTATATTGATAGTGTATTATGTCAAAACAAGGACATTGATCTGACTAGCGTCTACCATAGATTAAGACATATTAGAAGTCTTGACCATCAGTAATAGATTAACCTGATATGTATGTGAGTTTTCATAGCGCAGAAAAATGGGAGGAGCATATGGTATACACGAAAGATAATGGAATAGATAACACCTAGAAGTGCATATAAATAAAAATGAAACATAACTGTGTAAGAAAAGTGTCTTATGCTAACGTAGGATATTTACGCAAGTAAACAATAAGCTTGAAATATAAGTGGTTGAATGTAAAACACCATTCTAGATTTTTTTTTAATTATTGTTCGTAAAAGGTTGTATATTTCTTTACTCTGAGGCAGTTAAAATCAGGTTAATGTAATGTGATATTCGCTTAATATAGTTGGCTTTAATAAAAAATATATATTTTCACGATCGAATTTTTAATTTGAACTGTTTGTCTTTGAAAGTCTAATTAGTCAGTTAAAGAGAATTGATTTGGTGTTCTTTATATTCGATCATTTTATAAATACACATGAGCATGGTTCCCGAGAATATATTTCCATATGGTTTCCTCGGTTTTCACGTGCATTTTATATTTAGTAAAGCTTCATATGCTTCATATAGATTTTAACAAGTTTTTCATATTATTTATATGTATTACAATCGATATTTTATAGAGTATTAATGTTTACGCCAGTGTTATATCTTTTTCGGACTTTTTATCATTCATTTCAAGTAAACTCTCCCCTTTGAGCAAACGAAACAAGAATAAGTTATATCATGAGCGATGACATTTATCACATTAATCATCGATTTTGATATTTCCCTCTAATAATTGATAGTTAAAATTGGGAGGGAAGTTCACATCAAAGCGTTGACCGATTATAGTTGATTTGCTGAAACTGGATGAGTAACTGCGACTGACGTATGCAATACCAATATAAATAGATTGATAGATATAAAGAAAAAGACACTAAGATATACAACGAGACACATGAGTAAAAAGAAAAATATATTAAGAGAAAATTAAGAACATTCTTTTAATCCCTCTCTGTTCCTTTCCATCTAGATTTGAATATATATATATATATATATATATATATATGTATCTGTCTCTATCTGTTCCCCTCTTTCTCATATATATATACATATATATATATATATATATATATATATATATATATACATATATATATATATATATATATATATTTAAAAAAGAAAATTTGAAAACCTGAAAATCTTGTGAAATAATAAAATTATTTTTATTTACTTTTTCTTTTCAAATTTTCGCCAATACTCTTGGTTTATCAAAGAAGATATCATTCCGATTATTTTTTCGCCTTCTTCATAATGATGTAATAAGATGGCGAAGCTACCCGATGAGAAAATACGTCGTTTCTCGGTAACTGTTTATACCCGTCTGTTGTCGTTTGGTTTAAACGTGAACTTTAAGCAATGTAAAGTCACACATTTTAAAAAACATTTTTTTTAATGAATTAAAACAGGACAATTTGAAAAACTGAAAATGTTGCTTCGGCCTCTTGTTACAGATATAAAGGTAATAATGTATTTTATGAGAAATATCAATGCAGTTGTTATGTAAATCCTGAAATAATTAATAAAGAAATGACACACTATGAAATATTTATTTTAAGATACAAATTCTAATTTAAGACTCCGGTGAAATACGTATTCATATTTCCCTGGAACGTTATTAATTTAGTATTGTTTATTATTGTTTAAATATTGGCATATTAACACGTGCCAAATGAAGCAAATAATTTTATTTTTAAATTAAGATAACCTTATATATATATATATATATATATGTATATATATATACATATATATATATATATATATATATATATATATGTATATATATATACTACCATGGGTGGCCGACGTTGCACGGTTATTTGGAGATGTATGTTGAGAAAACAAAGAAAAGAAAAAGTGGTCAATTTATTTAACTTTGACCCCTATTATGGCACCTTAACATTTATTGTTTTGGGCTCAAATTATGTTATTTAATAAGATGCATGTCCAATAAATCTATATCTAAAATTTCAAGTGTTTATATCGAAAATTGTCAGAGTACTTTGGTAGAGTTCTCAAATGTCAAATCGTAAAACTTTGACTCCTTAATCGCAAAATATCTGGCCGAAAACCGATCACATCGATTTTCCCAAATCTCAGTACCCTTTATACCAAATTTCGAATCTGTAGACTTAAAATTGACAGAGTTATTGCGTAGGCAAATGTACACACACAGACATACAGACACTTTCACTTTTATAGATATATGGATAGATTAAATATATACTTGTAAGTTGTTTTCAAATAAATAAATAAAAATCCACAGTTTCTCTTTGAGTTTTCACCACATTTTACTGGAAACGTAAGTAAATAAAGACATATGTAAAATGTTGTTGTTTACACGGCGCCTTTTTCGTAGAATTATTCCGGGGGTTGTTTGGCACTAGAGTTTTAAAATATTCTTATTACATCTATTTTTTATTTGGAGATAGGTTTATATTTTTAAATAGTATGTAAATAAGTTCTGTTTTAATTTTCTTCATATATTTTCATTGTCATTAGCTTTCATTGTGTAAAACTGCAAGATTTAGCATCGTAGGGAGGCAAGTAAAGAGTAACTAAGTTATTAAAAAAAACGTAAATATTGCCTTTAATTGTTTAAAATTCAAAATTCTTTCGTCGGTAAATGACAAAAGCTATTTCATAAAGTTATTTTTTATCTATTACACAGATTTATTTTGTATATTTGCAAAATATATATTTTTATTATTTAAAAATTGGTAATTATTTAACAAAATAAATCAATTTATTATTTTTTTCAAAAACATAAGTCGCTCAAAAACAAGAAATAATAAAACGGTGTGATTTCATGTTACTTGTTTTTTTTCTTGTTTTTTGTTCAATTTCAATTCAGTTAATTTTATCACGTCTGACAACCTACTACAATATATTTCCGTTTAAGATATATTAATGAAAATAGTTGAAAAAATACGCATCACAATTTGTACCCGCAGTAATAATTTTCAGGTACACCTGCCCCATTAGCTAAAAGAGAACCACCAATTTTCCGGCGAATCTTCAATGCGGCTATTTATTTTTAAATACATATCCGAACTAAAAATAGTTAGCTAATTCTAAAATATGAGCAACAAATATAATTGGCATTTGGTAGGCAGTTAATCCTCGTTTACCTCTAGTATAAAAGTATGTTGGGATCAAGATGGAGATAATATATTTCCAGAAAGCAAATAAAGAGAACCTATTCCAAAAAAAAAAAAACGTTTATAGGAAAATCTAGATACACTGCTTGAAATTGGCTCTTTTTGCATGCAAGATACCTGTTTTTAACTTGTACGAATGCATATACGTTGTACTTGGTTTTTCGAAAAAAAAGGTAATATTATTTTCTGTTTTTTAAATATGTTCGATTAACAAGGTGAAGTAAATTTTAAAATAAAATATATGATTGCAAAATTTGCTCTAAAAAACATACACAACATAGTCTTTTTATAATGCATATATATACAGGGTGACCCCCCCAAAAAAAAACAAAAGATAAATGGAACCCATCTAAAAATATGCTGTAGAATGGAGAAAAAAAAGGCCAAAGACCCTAGTGTTTTGATGTGATGTTTTGAATATAATAAACTAGTTATGACCAAAGTTTTATTTCATTGGGGCAATACTAAGAAACTGGGCATAATTAGAGTTGGTGCCCGTTTTTTGGGGTCACCCTATCTCTCTCTCTCTCTCTCTCTCTCTCTCTATATATATATATATATATATATATATATAAGCATTATAAAAAGACTATAGTTTGTATATTTTAGAGCAAAGTGGACTTTCAGCTACCGTGTTTTTTTTTTACTTTTATTTATTGCATTATATAAACAATTAATAATGCTGCAATATTTCAAGTTATGGATTTATTATATATTTACTAGAAAATCTGGTCCCTTTTTCCTTGTTTTAACCACTAGTTCTTTTATTTTCCATGTTTAAGCTTAACCATATTACTTTTCCTGCTCGCATTCTCTATTGTAATATATATATATATATATATATATATATATATATATATATATATATATATATATATATATATATATATATATATATTCTAGCTGAAGTACCCGGGAGTGCCAAGTTGCATTATACATATTTGAATTTTCCGTCCTCGTGCATAATTATATTATTGATCAAACGATACATTAATTCATTATAGGACTATTGCTACATGTCTCGTGAGGTCGGAGATGTAGGTGCGTTTTAATTTACGCACGTCTCGGAGGGCCTTATACTATAATCTACTTTTATCTTTTATTCTTACTTTATTGCCTGATTTTCATTAATAACACAATCAATGATTAGATAAATCTCCCAAAAGATTAAAATTGATTATATCAACAACATCATTTCTCGGGGTCAAACTTGCTCTTTCACAAAGTCATCCAATATTGCGGAGACTTTGCACAATTTTTTTGGAAAACATTAGTCATCAATACCCAATTGAATTTTCCGTTTAGCCATATGATAATTTGCGCAATTGAAGAGCTCTATTCAATGTTATTCAGCTAGTATTTATGAAAAATGGGTGATTTGCGAGGAGTGCTGCACAGTGAGTATCAAAGAAATGTGTATTTATAACATTCTCCAAACTGCAAAAAAATACCTGGTAAGCACGCAGTCTTACGGAAGTGTCGGATTTTCCTATTGCATTTTAAATTTAAGAAAAGAATTCAGGACCGAATCAAACGGTCGGTTTCGAAAACGGTTGCATTTTATTTGATAGGAAAACCACGTATTACAGATTATACAGTTTTGCTAGGCATATCTCAATGTGTTATCATTTAATAGTTAACTTATAATAATATTATAATTAAATAAAGATAATGTAAAGTCTTGGTGTGGGATAATTTCGTAATCCGATGGATAAATTATAGAATTATACTTACACTATTGTAATGAATCGAAAAATGCCGCTTGTCACTTGTACCGATGCGGGGGTGGATGAACATACATTTTTTAAAAAGTTATTGTTTTTGAGAAAATACAAATTTTATTGAATTTCGTTTAAAAATACTGAGCCTGAGAACTTCCGTTTATTTTTTTATGATTACTTTCGTGTTAATCTTTCACCTGTTGATTTCAGCCTAATGGTGGTATTTGGCTCGTAAATGTCGAATTATATAAGTTTGCGTTTATGTTGACAACGAATATTACAGTTAAATTTGGGGTTGAGTTTCACTTTAATTGTGTATGTTTCAACTCTAGAAAAAAACCCAAAAACCTAAACCCTCAGCAATTACTGACGACACTACGTTCGGTGTACTTCAAAAGTGTTATACAATTATGTTCCCATATATATATATATATATATATATATATATATATATATATATATATATATATATATATATATATATATATATTTACCAGTGGTGAAAAAACCGGACTAGAGTGCTCAATGAATTCTTATGATGCTAGTTGGATTTTTTCCTCTCTTTGAGGATTTTCCTCTAGCTGGAACAATTTGTAAACTCATTCTGGACTCACAGTAATAAATTTCCTATACATATATATATATATATATATATATATATATATATATATATATATATATAAGTGAGATAGATGGATTAACCAACAATGTTTTACATCCATAAATGTCCGAATTTCAATTAAATATTTGTATTCACAATTTTGTTCGGGCTACTGTATCCATAATCCACACATCTTGTCATGAATTAAGTTTAAATCTTCATTTTCACAAGGAATAAACATCAATCATAGTGTTCACCATTTTAACAAAAAATATGTGTGAGGATGTAGATAAGGTGAATACTACAATTATTTACAGATGCTGGAAAAGAAAAATTCAATGTACGACTGAGAAGGAGTTAATTTTCTGGAGCGTAAATTTTTACGGCGAATATTAAGAAAACTCGAGTATGCGTGTTGCTTCATCCCTAAGATTTTCGCATATTAGAACACGATAAAAAATATCTTTTTAATTGTTTTAAATGGTTTTTTTTTATATTGCTTAAATGTTTTGCTATTTACATTTTCGGAAATAAAAATATATTCCTTAAGATATAATTTATTCTTTTTAAATAATTATTAAATGAGATGAAGATCGGTAAAAAGTCAAATTGTTAAATCACTATTTACGTTATATACAACTCTCCAAATATGACGGTTATAAATAGCAGGGAGAACCAAGCGACGTTTAATCCAGTTATACTACTAAAAACGCGATATTCTTGTTACAACCTCGCACGATAGCAGAACTTAGTTTATGCGTGTGGACAGTTGAGTTTGGAGTATTCGTAGGGCTGAAATGAAGACATAATGCATAAAAAAAAATTTTTTATTCTAGTAATGTGACTATTTAATAATCTTTTAAACCAAGCCATTTTTTACTAACAATGAAAGACATGAATACCATTTTGCCTATTACTATAATTATAAAGAAAAATTGATGCTTTCTATTTAAACTTCTATAAGTGGGTATGCGCTATTATAATCTATTTTTAATGCTGTGTTATAAAAATATTTTATGTAAACGAATATAGCTATAAAGAATAACATACCTGCTAAGACACACACACACACACACACACACACACACACACACACACACACATATATATATATATATATATATATATATATATATATATATATATTTCAGGTTTGTAGGTGTTCAAAAGTTATAATTAATGAAGACAACGAGATTGGTAGATAGAGCTCAATAAAAAGAGCAATATATTTTCTTATTATTTGGAGTAAACACTTTATATAATCGCTACAAATAGCCATCTGTTTCAGATGGCTTTTTGTAGCGACCATATGTAACTGTTCACCCCAAATAATAATGATAATAATAATAATAATAATAATAATATTATTATTATTATTATTATTATTATTATTATTATTAATAATGATAATATATATATATATATTGCATAACATACACATATATACTGCATCATTCAAAGTATATATATATATAAAGACTTATACATAGATATATTCATATATACATAAAATACGCACACACACACACACACACACACACACACACACACACACATATATATATATATATATATATATATATATATATATATATATATATACCAATATAAAGATGGTTATGGACTTCCAAATCGCCATGTCCTGGTAAAACGGCAGCAAACGAAGTCTAATAGAGGGGATGTTTGTATGTATGTCTAGTTCTTTGTGGTTCCTCTTTTCAGAACACCCAAAAATTGTCCAGTAGAAGAATAAAACCAAACGGACCTAACTTAACGACTCCACTTAGATAGGTGATGCGGGCCGTAGGCTGTATCGAGCGTTAAAGAAGATGCAGTTGTTGCTTTTAACAACGTAAATACGAGCAGTCGAGTGTAGCAGTTCGTTCAGAACAGAAAATCTATCTGCAATGTACGATTTTTTCTTTTCTGCTTTTTCTCTCTGTTTTCCTGGCGGCGTGGGTTTAGGGGCTCGTTCTAAGTCACCTGGACGGCTCAATTGCCAATATTTATCTTGTATACGTTATGGTTAGGAAGCGGAGAAAGGGCGAGAACCTCTGATATTCCATTCAGCCAATAAGCCCCTGCCTTATAAAAATTGAATTCACCAAATTCAGTAAAAGCACGTGTGCATATGAATTAAGTAATTTTCTATCGAAAAATTTTCACGCTTAGTACAGTTAGGGAATTACTGTCGGGGCAGTATTATGTTCCACCGATCAAACAAAATAACTGTTCTACCTAAATCAATGAGTTCTTCACAAAACAATATTATTAATAAACATTATTATTAATCCACAAATCAATACAACTGGAATTATATTTCCTTATTTTGGTTTGAGTGATCAACTAAAAAAGTGGAGTCAGTAAGCGATCAGGAACTGAACGTGATTTTTCACATAATGAATGCTCTAAATCAGCTTAATTGTAGCAGTTGTTAATGCAAAATTCGACCGCCATATATATATATATATATATATATATATATATATATATATATATATATATATATATATATATATATATATATATAATTTGTAAATATTACTATTGCAATTAAGCTATTGGAGAAACCAGAAAGGTGGAGATTAATGTGCTCCTGACGATCACAACGATTATGTTCCGTTGTATAAACTGAAACAAAACCAATTATGATTAGAGATGCTTTGTAGACTGATTTAGGGAGGATAATTTAAGCTGGTTTTAAGTAAATTTATTGCTGCGGACTTTCTTTTTGCCTCCTCAATTTGAAGTTATTTTTAATAGACGTGAATACTAGAATATTTCAATTAAAAGTCAAATATGAACAAGTAACATTATAAAAGCATAAAAGGTCAATCAAATGAGGTATAGTTTGTTTAAACAGTTAAATTAAATTTAGCTTAAATTTGCAGTTTTTGAAAAAAAATGACAAGTGCACACTTTCTTTTTGCCGTCTGTATATATATATATATATATATATATATATATATATTTATATATATATATATATATATGTGTGGGGGGTGTATTTTACCAGTATGTCATTATTCAAACACTTCTGACTGTACACGAGAGTTATTCTTTTTTTCCGATTTTTCTGAATAGCTTTTCCATTCACCGAGAAGTTATTTTATTTCAGCTTACATGTTGTATAAAATGACACTCAAAAGTTGTTGTTAAGCTATATTCTACTCAAGCACTTTCTATCGATGTATCCGATTATCCTCTGGAGCGATTGTTGTTGTTATCCCCCCTTGGAGTCTTATTGTATTTATAGTTTTATTATTATTATTATTATTATGATTGTTATTATTGTTGTTATTATTATTATTATTATTATTATTATTATTAATATTATCATTGTTATTATTATTATTATTTTATTTCTTTTTAATTAATTAATTATTATTATTATTATTATTATTAATAATAATAATAATAATAATAATAAAAATAATAATAATAATAATAATAATAATAATAATAATAATAATAATAATAATAATAATAATAGATATAATGGTGGGTGTAAGATGGCTAGGGTCGAATTATATTTTTTTTAATTTCAATTTTCTTATTTTATAGTTCATTTATTTAGTTTCTGCTTAAATATTAAATACTATTAGTATATGACCATCACAAATATAAATCTGTTTTAATAAAAAATTTGATTAACCGCTCATACAATATAGCATTAACTCGACAAATATTTTACAAAGAACTTAAAAGCATAAAACAGACCTTAATAAACAATAATTTTACAATAAACTCGTAGATAAGCACATAAAACAATATTTAAACACACTCGACAATAAAAATGTAAAAATTTACCCTAACAAAAACGACACCATTAAAGTATACTATAAAAAAAGATTACTCACTACCTAGAAAACGGATTAAAAATAATAACACACCTAATTAAGGGATACACCAGACTCACCGAATTGCACAAACAAATCAAACTAATAATATACTATACTAGATTTAAAACATATAATTACATAAGTAAAAATAATAATAATACAAAAACCATACTAAACCAAACTATTATAGCGTAAGAATTTATTTGCACCTTCGAAAAATCTCCCCAAACCATACATAAGCCACACCACTATTTAATAACTAACATTTATTAGTAGTAATATTGGTTACAAATGTGGGTACAGGATGGTTTAGTGGCGAATAATTTGTATTTTTAATTTCGATTTTTTTTATAGTTCATTTATTTAGTTTTCTTTTTTGTTATTAAATACAGTTGGTATATATGTCCCGTTGTTAAATGAGATACAGTTAAAAAGGGGGTTCAGTTGTTTGATAAGTATGGCTTCTAGTAATTTTAGTCTTCCTGTGCAATTATTAAGGTATCGAATTTTAGTATTGTTAGTTAAGTTGCTTCTAATGTGGGACGTCTATAGGTTTTTATCATAGGGTGTTAGGTGTAGTTTTATGGCGCTATTAGTCGACGGTAGAGTGTTGTTATAATTTCGCCTATGAAAATAAAATAAGTCGTCCCTACCCACAATGCACCGACCTTTATAACGAATAATAATTAAAAAAAACAATAAAAACACGAAGGACTAGGATAAAAACAACAATCGCACCTGATCATAAGCAAGCGCATCATAAGAATATGGTTGAACAATAACAGTTGGGCGCAATTTTATACAACGTGGCGACTGAGATAAAAAAAGGCCGCTCGACGAATGGAAAAGATATTCAGAAAAATTGGGAAAAATATAACTCTTACATGTTCAATCAGACGTGCTTGAATGTATATATATATATATGTATATATATATATATATATATCTTCAAGCACATCTGAATACGAATATAACGAGATGCATAGATATATAACTATTTGATAATTTCTTAGTTCTTTAGTTATTTCTAAGATTTAAGGATTCACCAGAGTTATATACATTGTGTATTTTATGTATATTTTTATAAATGTTTTATAGTCGTAATAATGTCATTATTCGCACCATTAAGCATCATCAAACATCCAGATTGAAACATCAAATACGTCTGAGTGTTATTAGCAGTGCTTTGATTTTATAAAACCTGATTTATGATACTCGTTTGGTTTAGATGCGTTTTACACATTTTATTGCTTCCAATAATTTCCAATAAGTTCTGTTATATTTGGTTAACATTGCTCCATGATCATTTTAACAATGTTCAAGTGTTTTCTTTAGATGTGAATACAATTTATTATATTGTCAGCTACTTCTTATTCTTCACTATTATATTGATACATACTTTACTTTGTAGTTGCTCTCAGATTCATAGGCGAAGACTGCAGCCTCAACAAGAAAGTTTCGATCCTGCCCTGAAGTACTTGCTTGTCTAACCCCATTGATTAGCTGTAAACAGCAGCAACACAATACTGTCTCTGTCGTACTATATATATATATATATATATATATATATATATATATATATATATATATATATATATATATATATATATAAGCATTTCAGCCCGGCGTTGCCCGGGTGTTTGAAGGTGTATGTTGAGCAAAAAGAAAAAACAGGGGGGGGCGAATTTCTTTTTTTTAATTTGACCCCTATTATGACCCCTTAACCTTTATTCGTTTGCACTCAAATAAAATTATTAAGTTAGATCCATGCCCAAGGAATCTATATCTAAAATTGCAAGTGTTTAAACCCAAAATTCTCGAAGAAGTTTGGTAGAGCTCTCAAAAGTCAAATCGTTGAATGCATATCATACCATCAACTCTCCATATTTCCTCCTATAACACAGAAAAAGCTAGGTAACATACAAATATCCTTGCATGAGGTCGCCAGGCTAATCAAGAACCTAGATCCCAGTAAAGCAACTGGCCCTAATGGCATCCAAATTATAGTGTTAAAAAAGTTTCAACCAGAACTTGCTCCCATACTTACGAAACTATTTAAACGCTGCCTTAAGGAGAAGTGCTTTCCGACTCGCTGGAAGACCTCATCAGTTTGCCCTGTATTTAAGAATTCAGGTGATAAGTTATCTCCCTCTGTTGCTGGAATCCATATTAAATAGAGAAATAGTCAACCACCTCAGTAGGAATAAGCTTCTTAGTGACATACAATATGGTTTCCCCTCTGCAAGATCTACAGCAGATGTGCTGACGGTTATATCCCATTAGTGAATCTCTTGACAAAGGCTTCCTTTCTAGGGCAATTGTTCTTGACCTATCAAAGGCCTTCGACAATGTATGGCATAAGGGTCAACTTCACAAGATTTCTAGCTACGGTATAACTGGAAATGTTTTCTCAACATTAAATCATTTCTCTCCGATAGGCTCATAACACGACCATCTACGGCAACACATCAAAGGCTGTAAATGACAAAGTTCTCTCTGATTCTCGCTCCTCTGATCTCGAGCGCGTGGTTCAGTGGGGGAAGATGTGGCTGGTTACCTTAAATACATTCAAAAAAAACCTCCTATCCTTACATCATCAACGCTCTGATCCCCATCTGGCATCAATTGTGATGGATGGCTCTCGTCTGGGTGAGGCCCCGTGTTTTGACAAGCTTCTGGGTTTGACCTTTACTCCTGATCTGAAATGGAACACGTACATCAAGTCTGTTGTCAAGGTCGCTGGAAAGATGGTGGGATCCTTCTACCGCTTCGGAAGATATCTCACTACTGATGAAATTCTCTATCTATATAAAAGCCAAGTACGTCTAAGGATGGAATACTGTTTCCATATCTGGGCAGGAGCTGCTAAAAACAGCCTATCCTGCCTTGACAGAGTACAAAATGGAGTAGGGTGATGATTATTTGCATCTGTTTGGTAATTTAAGAGACAAAATGTATTGTCCACAAATCGAAAATAGACTAAGGGTGTCAAACTAATTTTTCCTATTGGAAACCCACGAAAATATTCCCCATTATCGGCCCGAAGACTTACCCCATGGACACACCTATTTGCCGATACATTACATTGTTGAAACTAAATTAAACGGATGTTGTAATCAGCTTAACAAATATGTTTTCAAAAAGGTGAGGAGGCGATATCTGGCTACGATATCAAAATTCTGTACGGATACCTATAGTCACTAAAATCAGGAGACGAGTAATATCAAAGAACGCATAAATTTATTACCAATTAATAAATTTTCAATAATGTTCGAAAAATAAAATTAATCTTGAGGACAATATTTACTGTAATTTTCTAATATTAATTGTAAAATATTTAAGATCCATTTTTCAAACTTATGCTGTAATTATCCTACCATTAATAAATGGGCCTTAAATGAAATACCCGCTGCTAAGTTTTAGGTAAACCGTCTTGTACGGATAAATCCTGAGAGTCTTATCTCACTAGCTAGGCTAGAAGGAAGTACACCACTTTAAACCAATTTAACAAATTTCTTTTACAATTCAGTTTCTATAGAGATTATAGATTAGGTTGCGACCGTATCCAATTTTACAAATTTCTCCGTGTCATTCAGTATGACAGACATTTTGTCGACATTATCCTGATAATTTAGTACAACTTTTGTACCTTATTCCGGTCTAGTAATGACTAGCAGTTAATTTTCTTGTAGACTTTTAATAACTGCATAATGCTCTTTGGTCCATTTAAACTCTGAATGGGATATTGGTATGCTTGTGCATTACATTTAGAATAATATGAAGATAAAAATGTACAATTATGACGGAGAGCAGTGAATATGCTATCGTGCTGTGATAAAATTCCGTCCGCAAAACACATTGCAATTTTTTAAAAACGTGGTCATAAAAAACTACGTCTTAAATTCAACAGAAAATTGTAACATTCAATATACAAAACGTTTGGGTGTACCACTAACTCAAATATTGGCAGAAACGTTTTAACCCTATCTTCCCATGACGTGCCTCCTTCTGAAGTATTAGAACTTTATCATTGTTTAGAATGTTGTATTCCATTTCCCGGTGTTAAACGTGAAGAGGTATTTTCCGAATTTGAAATTTTCAATGCCTAAGTAAAGAGACCTTCACTCGCTCTGAAATTAATGTAAGAAATTAAAAACGACTTTGCTTACAGCAATATAAGTACCTCAATATCTCACTCAGAGTTTAAATGGCGCAAAGAGAATTATGCAATCATTTAAACTCTACGAGAAAATATGTAACCATATATGAGTGTTGAGTATGTTGGATAGAGCTGGAAGTACATAGCTACTTACGTAAGGATTTTTATATTATTAATATTATTAGTAGTAGTATTTTTATTATCATTATTATTATTATTATTGGCGCACAAAAAGCTGTTACACAGATCATAAAGGATCTCTCCTTGAAAAAAACCTGTGGTGTTCCCGGAAGCTGAGTGACAACAAGTCTCCCCAGATTTCCAATACTCTCCACCTCTTTTGATTACATTTGCAAATGAATTTGTATGATCGCAACAGCTGCTTAGGAAGGAGATTTCTAGCTAGCAGTGGGCATTGGTCTCCACTCGAATTTGAGCCGCAATAAGCCTCCCCAAGCCGACAGTTCTCTCAGACTGATCCGGCAGATGTCTAGTCAACGCTCTCTTCACGATTTTTCCATCTTCCTTAACACTTCTCAGCCATTTGGTATAATTCTTTGGAGGGGCGGTGATTGTGTAATGGAAGAGGATCGGGGAGGAGATAGTGAACTGTAAATATGCAGCTTCACTTTCCTTGGTTCACTGTAATGCATCGTTTTGTCTCTACAGCAGAATGTCTGTTCCGCGCATCGGCTCGTGTATTCTTCTCCACATTCAAGCGGTTCCCTATATATTTCAGCTGTTTTCATTATTGTTATTCGTTTTATATTTCCAGAGATTCCACTGATTCCAATTTCGCCCACACTTTTTAACAAGTTTTTTCGCAATTATTCCTAGTGTTCCTACTATTATAGATACGATCTAGATATTTTTCATCCTCCACATTTCTTTCAGCTCTCTGACTAGCTCTGTGTATTTGTCCCGTTTCTCCTTTTATTTGATATTTATCCTGTAGTCAGTTGGAACAGCAAAGTTTACGATTTTGCAGGACTTTTCTTTCTTGTTAATTATTACAACATCCATTTTTCTTGTTTGGATGGGTTTATGCGCTTGTATGGCCTTGCCCTATAGGATTTTGTGATTCTCGTGTTCAGTTACTGTTGCTGGCTTAAGCGTGTACCAGTTGTCTGTGCGTTAGAGATGCAGTTGTTTGCACAATTCCCAGTGTACTTCGCACCTCATTACACGTGGCTGTCCTTGTACTATTTTAGGGCTATTTTGCTGCATTACAGTCTATCGTTTCGTATCTTTGTCCACAAAGTTTTCATTTGCTGTTTTCTTGCGTTTTGTCGATCTTTGCTTTGATGTGGTCGGTTCGTATCGAGTTACCTTGTGTTGTAGTAATTAGGGATTCAGTTTCTAGGTTTACGTGTTCTTTTCGCATCCAAGGTTTTGTTTATTCTCATCTTTCGTCATCCTTACAGATCGTCCGTGTAGTTGTTTTCCTTACAATTATTATTATTATTATTATTATTATTATTATTATTATTATTATTATTATTATTATTATCATTATTATTATTATCACAGTTAAGTTTACCATTTGATTGGTATAACTATTTCAATTCCCTTTAATCTTAAAAGTTAATTCCTCACTGTCGCTTTAACCAAACGAAATAGCAGTTTTCTTTCTACGTATTTGCTTAAATTGTTTACGATTTAAACGAAATCATTATTTTTGTAATAGTATTCAAAATTGTCAATGTATTGATGTTACGAAAGGCGTGAAATAAATAATGCTCCTGACCGACTCCCCATGGTGGTAGAGCAACGGAACTTGGCACAGTAATTAGTCTTTCTCTTCATAGGAACCGCGCAGATTTATGCATTTATCCCATCGTTTGATGCAGCTCTGGAGACCGTTTTTGTAGAACACCCCAGGTTGTCCTCCAGCCACGACGTGACTTCAGAAATCAAGGCTGCATCATCTTGGAAACGCTTTCTTTTCAAAAACAACTTCATGCCTAGGAAGAGGTGAAAGTCAGAGGGTGCAAGGTCAGGAGAGTAGGGAGGATGAGGACGATTTCATAACAACACGCCAGAGCTTCGGATCTGGCGACATGCGAGTTGTGAATCGGAGCGTTATCCTGCAGGAGGAGGTTATCTTTACTGATCTTGCCCCGCCTATTGATTTTGATAGCTTCCCTTAATTTCCTCAAAAGTGAGGCATACTAGGCTCCTGTAATTGTGGTACACTTTGCCAGGAAATCTGTCATCACTACTCCGACCTGGTCTGAGAAGACTGTGAGCATGACATTGCCAGCGGAGGGCTGCACCCTTGCCTTTTTTCGAGGTGATGAGTCCAAGTTCTTCCATTGCACTGAATGGGCTTTGGTGTCTTGATCATAGTGATGGACCCAGGTTTCATCCTGTGTAATCAGTCTTTTGAAAACCTTTGACTCATCTTCTTGGCACATCTCCAAATTCATCCTCGAGCACTCGACTCGTTATTTCTTCTGGGATGGTGTGAGCAACCTGGGAATCCATCTGGCAGACACCTTATACATATGCAAATGGTCATGAATGATAGTTTCCACAGACCCTGTACTAATCTTGATATTTTGGGATATTTGGCGAATAGTAATACGCCGATCTTCCAAAATGGACGCCTCAACTTGACGAACAGATGCCTAACCAATGGCAGAAGGGGGCCGACCAGGTATGGGAGCTGTTTTCACAGACTTCCGGTCATGTTTGACTAAACGATGCAAGCGTTTTACAAGGTCATATGATGGGGCATTATCAATATAAGTTTCTTTCATTTCATCAAAAGTCTCCTGTGGCGTACGTCCTTTCAAATACAAAAACAGCATCACTGCTCGACATTCAACAGGCTCCATTTCACACCTGGCTCAGTTCAAACACATGTAAAACAGAAACCCACAATTAGTTCAGAGATGTAATTCCCGACATAATCCGTAGATATATAAATCATTGCACATGCAAAATTTCAGTTAGATCAGACAACTGGAAGTGGGACAGGCGCACTACTTATTGCACGCCCCTTGTAAAATTACTTGCAGATCTGTATTAATACTTGAAACTTATGCTAACGATAGATTTTTAGCTTGTTAAAGACAGTAAAAAGTTATAGCTGTTGACTTAGGATAAGTGCTAAATACTATACATATAGAGTCAGATACTAATCCATATAAATTCCTAGAAGTGCTTCAAAAGAAAACCATAACGCTTAGTTCGTTACATCTAATCATTACCAATAAAATATTCACCAATTAATAATGTTCACTATATAAATATTAAATCGAATGAAAATAATATCACACACATATACAGAGTTTATAATTAGTTTTAATGTTAATACGACTCAGATGAATTTACCTACCAATATTTTTACAATTTTTTCACTGTCTCACGAATGTTATTTTCTCGTGTAAAAAATGTATATACATATCCTTGATCCATTTCTGTAATTTTTAAAAATAGTTTCTTTCCGTCATAAATATAACGTTTACATATTAATGCTGCATACTCACTATTCCATAGCTAGCTATACCGTATGCTGACCTAATTGGCCACGGATTGTCTAGTGTAGTATATATATATATATATATATATATATATATATATATATATATATATGTGTGTGTGTGTGTGTGTGTGTGTGTGTGTGTTTTGAATTTTTTTGGCATTACTATGAATTTTACTGCATTTTTAACATAGCATTTTCGTATTGTACTAACAAATACGCAAATATGCTTCTGATAGAGTATTGTTTCCACATCTAGGCTGGTGCATTTACAGCTAGTCTATCTTCAATATAGTCTGAGTAGACACACAAATCAAATGAAACCTACACTGTAATCATAGCTCAACGCCAAGTTCCATCGCCACAACACTCCAACTGCGTGTCTGTTTTGCAAGCATTTAAATGAAATGCTCTTTAATAAACTCATTAGAAATGAACCCCCCGAAAAACCCGCTAGGCAATAAAACGTAATACTTTAGTGTAGAGATATCTGATTGCCGGAAATCCTTCTCACTTAATTGTTTGTTACCTCGGATAAATAGACTTTGGAATTCAATTTTTGCTACCTGCTTTCCTTACTATACTGAAATGCAGAAGTTTAAATGTAACCTCAATCAACTCTTTGTTCATCTTCCTTAATCAAGGTGTGGGATGAAGGTGTATAAAAATAACTATATATTATGTGTTTAGGTTTATGTTTCCTTCCTCTTGTATATTTGCTTACAAAAGTACATACACTTTTTTCAAATGAATCTATATTAATATACATATATCAGAATAGTTTTTTTTAAATAAAATACACATAGACTGGACAAACAATTTTCAGGCCCAAGCAAGAAGGTTTTGATTTTATAGCATAATAGATGTGTGTATGCGTTCATGAGGGCTTTTCCAAAGCAATCTATCCTAATTTTATTTCGTTTAATGAATCCAATTGGTTTTCACATCGCACGCCTCTAATGACTGAATGAATCTGTTCATTACCCGAGTGTCTCATCTCGCACTTGTAGATCTGAACTGTCTGAGACTCTACAGAAAAAAAACTCTGTTTTTGCATGTCATTCAGAAGCATCTGATGGCTACTGAATTTATTGATGCAGAAAAATAGAATCGATTCATATTTACCGGCGCCTATTGAAGCAGTTAAAACATGGGTTAACCGATGTAAGACGAACATGAACTTAGGTTACAAGGCACTCCGCACGGTCGTGCAGAGCCACAACGCCATCGCTAACCAAAGTGTATTTCATGTAGAAATGTCAATACTTGTTCAATATGGCGATTGTATTATGATTCTATTCTCGTCTTCCTAGCTCGTTAACCTCCTTTTTTAGTTCGAAATAAAATACAGTATCTTGAAAACGACTATCATACATACATATATATATATATATATATATATATATATATATATATATATATATATACATATACATATATATATATATATATATATATATATAGCTCGATATCAGTATAAATCAACAATGATATACCGTTATTTATATTTTTCTTAAATATAAACGCAACTTATATTAACAACGTTTCTTTAGTATTAGTCAAGCCACAGAACTCCGTTTCACTGATCTGTTTTAAAGTCCCATGTATACAAATTCTGGGTAAGCCCCCCCTATCCTCTAAAATAATCAATTTCCATGACCGTACACTAATTAACCATATCTTTTGGGCTTTTAAAAGTGGTTACTTTCTTGTAAATATGTATATGTGTGTGTGTCCGTATGGGTGTTCTTGCCTGCGTTTGGATTAAAGGAAATTACGTATTAGCACATAAAATGTTCTAGAACTTACATATACAAGGTATATTTAATTCGTTTCCAAGCTTTTTAAATAAAAGTACTTCTATTGATAGTACCCACACGAAACTCTTAACCTTTTGCGAAGTAATCTCTTTCAACTATATTGACCATTTCCCTGCTCTCATGAAAACATCTTTCTTTCTGTTCTTCTCTGAGCAGTCTTGGGACAAACTTCGCGCAAGGTGTCTGCATTTTCAGCTTTCCTGAATAATTGTATGTACAGTTCCCACACTAATATAAAACTGTGCACGACATACTGTTTCTCTCCCCCTCTCTCTCTCCCCCTCTCTCTCTCTCTCTCTTAAAAAATTGACGACATATTCCTTATACAGGTTAATCGAGACATTAAAACATAAAAATTTCGAATAAACGATATATTGTAATTATCCGTTATTAAATGAAGTTCTCCCACTAAAATATTACACTTGATTTGATGAAATAGTTTTTTGTCTTTTTTTTAATACAGTGGAAAAAAACTTTGTTACGATACCGCAATTAGCGAATTTTTCGGAGAACTTCATACGATACTGTTATTATGAACTGAATAAATACACAAATCGATTTCCAAGTCTTTTCTTATTCCTTTTTTTGTATTTGAGACGGCGGAGCGGTTGCGTTGCGCTCATTGCTTGGTCACGGTTAATGGATGAGAATTTTAAAACTGGTACATTTTTTCGTTACTAAACAGGGCGCCCCTTATTGGGGAGCTGGCTTACCCCCATATTAAAAAACAGACCTTGTATCCAACTCTGCCTTCGTGGAGAAGCAAATAAACAATATGTTCTCTCTCTCGATAATAATTACATGTGGCTCCTTATATACTATTAAAGTTACAAACATTACTACCAAGGAAGAACGTAAGAGAAGACAATTTTCACGATATCCTCTATTGAGGAGAGGTGATTTCCATGCCTTCCGCCCAGGATTCTCTACGGGAGGGGTTGGAATAATGCATAGTTTTGTTTACGGGAACCATTTTTTTTCTACATTTCGACTTCTACAACTTCTTACACTTTTCGGCTCCTACGATGATTTAAAAATTTTTTTTTTAATTTTGACAGGGCGGGAAAATGTGTGCATTAGATACAACTCTTCAATTCTCATGAGAAGTTTTCTAGTATATTCATTAAGAAAAGTACATTTAGATTTGGCGTTGATAGGTACTTTTCAATATATAAATATTTGCATTCTACACTGTAATTTACTTGTGGAGGTTGCAAGTGTCTATTTTGAGAGTCTTTTTATCATGGGAAGGTAATTTTATTCTGAAAACCGTTCTTTACATGTGGGGGGTTGGGGTGGTCACCAACAGCAATCGTACTTTACTTTTATACGCGGGGATGGTCTGCTTCCACCGGGCAAAATCTGTTAACAGGTTCTGCTAGTAAGATATAGAGAAAAAACGTACTTAATATTCAAGAGTCTACAATAATTTTAATTGGACGCACCAAAAAAGTCTGGAAATTATTTAACACATCTTGTATTTGATACAAATCTATTCTGTGTCTTCTAAGTAAAATTTAATGAATAAAGAATTTTGAATTGCAACATTATCATAAACGCAATGTTTTGATGCCTTATTTTGTTAAATATTAAGTAATTAATATCTGCTGATCTTGGCTTGAAGCAACTAAATGAGCATATATAAATTATATAAATACAAAGATCTTCGCGATACCCAATTATTCCGTGTAGCCAGAAAGTAGTATTCTCAAGTTGATATAAAGACAAAACAATAACCTGCGCTTATAACAACTTACAAACAATTTGCCATTGATTAGGACATAGTTTATTGTTAATGAAAACGTCAACAGTTTTGAAAGTGAAATTCTGTACAAAGAGAACAATGCATTTTATTATATCTTTTATAAGAAAACGCCAATGAACATTACATATATATATATATATATATATATATATATATATATACATATACATATATGACTACTTCATTTAACCACATAAATTAATATACGAAAGTAGAGATTTATGCGTAAACTTTAAGTATTTACTTCAACAGTGATCATGCTTACTATATACACACACACACACACACACACATATATATATGCATATATATACATATACATATATATATATATATATTGTTTAAGATAAGTATTAATATAGCGCTTCACATACTCGAGCATGTTCCAGTCAGCCAGTTAAGGTAACCAGATATTCATTAAGTTAATATTGCATATACAAACACTCAGTCCAAAACGATTATCAAGTTATATTTGGATAAGTGTGTTGCCTGGAGAGGTAACTAATAACTAGTAACTAAATAACAGAAACACTCCTGAATGCATAGCGACACATTAATATGTATGTTTAATCAAATAAAAAGTATATTTTTCCCCTCCTCGGTATGCAATACTAAAGTATTAATCCTGTTCAAATACATTAGTTACTTTGCCTCTGGAAAAAATAATCTAGAATTACACACACACGAACACCCCCACCCCCCTATTGACACAAAAAATTGCTCCATGATTCGGGCAGATTTCTCTTTCGCTCCCCAATATGCGCAATTTAAGATACGGAGCATATATATATATATATATATATATATATATATATATATATATATATATATATATATATATATATATATATATATATTATGGGCAACTGACAAATTCTTGCCGTCCAATAGGGCGTCCCCTGCTTCGTTACAAATATATATATATATATGTGTGTGTGTGTGTGTGTGTGTGTGTGTGTGTGTTTTGAATTTTTTTGGCATTACTATGAATTTTACTGCATTTTTAACATAGCATTTTCGTATTGTACTAACAAATACGCAAATATGCTTCTGATAGAGTATTGTTTCCACATCTAGGCTGGTGCATTTACAGCTAGTCTATCTTCTATATAGTCTGAGTAGACACACAAATCAAATGAAACCTACACTGTAATCATAGCTCAACGCCAAGTTCCATCGCCACAACACTCCAACTGCGTGTCTGTTTTGCAACCATTTAAATGAAATGCTCTTTAATAAACTCATTAGAAATGAACCCCCCGAAAAACCCGCTAGGCAATAAAACGTAATACTTTAGTGTAGAGATCTCTGATTGCCGGAAATCCTTCTCACTTAATTGTTTGTTACCTCGGATAAATAGACTTTGGAATTCAATTTTTGCTACCTGCTTTCCTTACTATACTGAAATGCAGAAGTTTAAATGTAACCTCAATCAACTCTTTGTTCATCTTCCTTAATCAAGGTGTGGGATGAAGGTGTATAAAAATAACTATATATTATGTGTTTAGGTTTATGTTTCCTTCCTCTTGTATATTTGCTTACAAAAGTACATACACTTTTTTCAAATGCATCTATATTAATATACATGTATCAGAATAGTTTTTTTTTAAATAAAATACACATAGACTGGACAAACAATTGTCAGGCCCAAGCAAGAAGGTTTTTATTTTATAGCATAATAGATGTGTGTATGCGTTCATGAGGGCTTTTCCAAAGCAATCTATCCTAATTTTATTTCGTTTAATGAATCCAATTGGTTTTCACATCGCACGCCTCTAATGACTGAATGAATCTGTTCATTACCCGAGTGTCTCATCTCGCACTTGTAGATCTGAACTGTCTGAGACTCTACAGAAAAAAACTCTGTGTTTGCATGTCATTCAGAAGCATCTGATGGCTACTGAATTTATTGATGCAGAAAAATAGAATCGATTCATATTTACCGGCGCCTATTGAAGCAGTTAAAACATGGGTTAACCGATGTAAGACGAACATGAACTTAGGTTACAAGGCACTCCGCACGGTCGTGCAGAGCCACAACGCCATCGCTAACCAAAGTGTATTTCATGTAGAAATGTCAATACTTGTTCAATATGGCGATTGTATTATGATTCTATTCTCGTCTTCCTAGCTCGTTAACCTCCTTTTTTAGTTCGAAATAAAATACAGTATCTTGAAAACGACTATCATACATACATATATATATATATATATATATATACATATATATATATATATATATATATATATATATATAGCTCGATATCAGTATAAATCAACAATGATATACCGTTATTTATATTTTTCTTAAATATAAACGCAACTTATATTAACAACGTTTCTTTAGTATTAGTCCAGCCACAGAACTCCGTTTCACTGATCTGCTTTAAAGTTCCATGTATACAAATTCTGGGTAAGCCCCCCCTATCCTCTAAAATAATCAATTTCCATGACCGTACACTAATTAACCATATCTTTTGGGCTTTTAAAAGTGGTTACTTTCTTGTAAATATGTATATGTGTGTGTGTCCGTATGGGTGTTCTTGCCTGCGTTTGGATTAAAGGAAATTACGTATTAGCACATAAAATGTTCTAGAACTTACATATACAAGGTATATTTAATTCGTTTCCAAGCTTTTTAAATAAAAGTACTTCTATTGATAGTACCCACACGAAACTCTTAACCTTTTGCGAAGTAATCTCTTTCAACTATATTGACCATTTCCCTGCTCTCATGAAAACGTCTTTCTTTCTGTTCTTCTCTGAGCAGTCTTGGGACAAACTTCGCGCAAGGTGTCTGCATTTTCAGCTTTCCTGAATAATTGTATGTACAGTTCCCACACTAATATAAAACTGTGCACGACATACTGTTTCTCTCCCCCTCTCTCTCTCCCCCCTCTCTCTCTCTCTCTCTTAAAAAATTGACGACATATTCCTTATACAGGTTAATCAAGACATTAAAACATAAAAATTTCGAATAAACGATATATTGTAATTATCCGTTATTAAATGAAGTTCTCCCACTAAAATATTACACTTGATTTGATGAAATAGTTTTTTGTCTTTTTTGTAATACAGTGGAAAAAAACGTTTGTTACGATACCGCAATTAGCGAATTTTTCGGGGAACTTCATACGATACTGTTATTATGAACTGAATAAATACACAAATCGATTTCCAAGTCTTTTCTTATTCCTTTTTTTGTATTTGAGACGGCGGAGCGGTTGCGTTGCGCTCATTGCTTGGTCACGGTTAATGGATGAGAATTTTAAAACTGGTACATTTTTTCGTTACTAAACAGGGCGCCCCTTATTGGGGAGCTGGCTTACCCCCATATTAAAAAACAGACCTTGTATCCAACTCTGCCTTCGTGGAGAAGCAAATAAACAATATGTTCTCTCTCTCGACAATAATTACATGTGGCTCCTTATATACTTTTAAAGTTACAAACATTACTACCAAGGAAGAACGTAAGAGAAGACAATTTTCACGATATCCTCTATAGAGGAGAGGCGATTTCCATGCCTTCCGCCCAGGATTCTCTACGGGAGGGGTTGGAATAATGCATAGTTTTGTTTACGGGAACCATTTTTTTTCTACATTTCGGCTTCTACAACTTCTTACACTTTTCGGCTCCTACGATGATTTTTACAAATTTGTTTTTATTTTGTCAGGGCGGGAAAATGTGTGCATTAGATACAACTCTTCAATTCTCATGAGAAGTTTTCTAGTATATTCATTAAGAAAAGTACATTTAGATTTGGCGTTGATAGGTACTTTTCAATATATAAATATTTGCATTCTACACTGTAATTTACTTGTGGAGGTTGCAAGTGTCTATTTTGAGAGTCTTTTTATCATGGGAAGGTAATTTTATTCTGAAAACCGTTCTTTACATGTGGGGGGTTGGGGTGGTCACCAACAGCAATCGTACTTTACTTGTATACGCGGGGATGGTCTGCTTCCACCGGGCAAAATCTGTTAACAGGTTCTGCTAGTAAGATATAGAGAAAAAACGTACTTAATATTCAAGAGTCTACAATAATTTTAATTGGACGCACCAAAAAAGTCTGGAAATTATTTAACACATCTTGTATTTGATACAAATCTATTCTGTGTCTTCTAAGTAAAATTTAATGAATAAAGAATTTTGAATTGCAACATTATCATAAGCGCAATGTTTTGATGCCTTATTTTGTTAAATATTAAGTAATTAATATCTGCTGATCTTGGCTTGAAGCAACTAAATGAGCATATATAAATTATATAAATACAAAGATCTTCGCGATACCCAATTATTCCGTGTAGCGAGAAAGTAGTATTCTCAAGTTGA
>NC_136498.1:43787727-43885227 GCF_053919585.1 Euprymna scolopes | reverse complement strand
ATTAAAAGAATAAAAATTAGTCGTGGCAATGCATTGAAATTGACATAGATTGAAACGGAGGCTAATAAACCAAAGGTTGGGAAACGACCGTTGTTTATGTTTATATTGGAACATAATTCATCCCATCTATCCGAAATCGATCACAAATATATATATATATATATATATATATATATATATATATATATATATATATATATATATATATATATATATAAATCCTGAGGGGAATATGCTTCAACACACAGAGTAAGTATAAGTAAGAAATGAGAGATGGACACTAGAATATATCTTGAATGCTGGAGTACCAAGATTTGATTAAGCTCTTTCATTGGTTCTCGCTATACGAGGGAAAGAGCGTCAGAAAAATGTATATATATATATATATATATATATATATATATATATATATATATATATATATATATATATATATATATATATATATATATATTCACAAGTGACGGCACTGTCCTTAACAAATTCGTCCGCGCTATTCTGAGGAATATCACTGCCGATTCTTTTCATAGCCGTTGGGCGAAACCAAATCGTCACTTTGGGGGAATTAATTTGTAATCGAAAGGTCTCGGGTTCGCTTTTCACCGCAGGTACGCCCGACTATACGCTTGTGCGCTTTCGCACATGCTTGGCACACTGTTACCTTATCTCGAGATCACACAAATGACAATGCTGGGCAGGCCGTTTTCTCTTGGTACTTCGCGTTAAGGGTAAAGATGCAGGAGCTTCCTTAGTGGCTCCTGTGTCTACCGTATCATTAAACTCTCCTTGCTCTGAATCTTTGGATGTGTCATCTTCTGAGGAGCATTCTTAATTTGGTCTTTCGTACAGCGGTATGGCTTCGTCATCATGTGGTGAGTTTGTTATTACTTATGAAATCACGTAGGCATGCTGGGCGCACATCATTTATGCAGCGTGGTGTTCCATGTACAGAGATCGAGTGGTGGCTATTTATTTTGTCTGTTTCTGTTCCGAACTGCGTCATGCATCTTCCCCGTAAATTCTTCACTCAAACTACATCTCCCTCCCTGTATGAATTAGCAACTATTCTGTCGGACACCATAAGTGTATCGATACTCTTGACACGGATCCTATAATTGTATAGCACATTCGCAGGTGCCGTCATGGCCGTCTTGTCCTTTGGCGTGAAGTTGTGCCAGTACACTGCTTCTAAGATCGTGCAGTTTGTTCTTGCCGCAAAGTGCTTTCTTGCGCGATTAGACCTCTCAAGTATTCCGTTTCTGGAGGGTACCTGGGCGCACCGAAATTGATTGCGCATGGGCGACATCTGTGTAAAGTCAGCAAATGTCTTTCCGCAAAATGCCGCGCCATTATCTGTAAGCAATTCGGTAGGCAGCCCCCTTTCACAGAATATATTTGCAACTACCTAATGACGCTGGCAGAATCCCGTACGTGCAACTGCCTACAAATAGCAAAACGGCTAGGGCCACAGTCTATCAACGTCAATTACAACTGAGTACTGAAATGGGTTATATCCATAGCAACCTTGCTCCAGGTTTCCGGGACATCAAGCCTACCTGGATTCCAATGCACCGGGACGGGATCTATGGACTGAAATTTGTTACAATCCCAACCAGCGACCGCACTTCAGTTTCAGTTATTAGTGGATTTGCTAACTTAACAAAGTTGCATGTCCTTTCACACCGAGATGTCCACTAGACGTATGAATTTTCTGTATCGGAGACACGTGTTCATGTTCAGCGTCCAGAGCACACACAAATTCTCAGAGCTCTGTCGCTTAACGGATCTTTTTATCCACCGCTGTTGTATTCGAGTAAGTTGGTCGGCTCGGTTAGCGTGAGACTTAACGAGCCCTACATCGATTGTTAGTGCATACTCTAAGGCCAAATCTTGGAGCGTGGATAGGAGACGCCTTATTAACATTTCCGAGTCTGGTTTGGTGTGCACTCTCGTCTGTCTGGACAAGGGGTCAGTTATCCACCGATATACACAGGCAGAGTCCATTTCGTAGGTTTCAGCTTTCCACTGTAATGCCAGGTTGACGTCTCGCAGCACAACTTCAAGCTCAGTCGGCATCATATTTGCGCTTCGTTATACAAACGCTGTGGCGACGCGTAACCAGCCACACCCCGAGAAATGACCAGTCAGTTTTCCACACACTGAAAATACAATTCGGCACTGCTGGAAGGTAACTTCCACGTCGCCATAACAATTTTCCGTGCTCCTCCTGGACATGTAATCCCAAAACGCGTGAACCAAATTTCAGCTGTTCTGCGGTCTTGCTTTTGGGACCAAACTTCTCCAAATGTGCTTTGACACGTGTTGCAGAACGCAGACTTTCATTCACAAAAATGTCGCCAAATCACCAAGACGTAGCTGCGTTTATAGTCTTATCCTGGCTGAGGACGGCATTGATAATGACTCTCATTATTAAAGGGGAAACGTTAAGCCAAAACTCGAGGCCGGTAAGACAATATCACTGCCCCTTGATCTCTACTATTTGGAACGGCCACAAAGATTTGTCAACATGTATTTGCAAATAGGATTGGTGTAGATCCAACACTGCAACGTTAGGTCCCTGTTGTCGCCATTCCCTCAATTTTCTAAGCAAACATCCGCGTTAGCCGTATGAACGTCCACATACTTATTTAGCTCCTCGTAATCCATAACTGGCCGCACCTTCTATTTGTTCTCCTACACAACATCAATGAGGGGAATTAGACCTTTTGTGGGTCCTCGGTCGTCCTCAGGATATGGCAGTAGCCGACCATTATCAATCCACATTTGCGGTTCGCGATCATATCTCTCACGATTTGTGCTGAGGCTAGATACACTGCAAGTCTATTTCTAAACATAAGTGAAAGTTGGTCGCCAGCCCATTTCCGATATGTGGTCCACTTCTGAGTGTTCTGTTCATACTCCGGGAAGGTGATAGCAGCAAAATTGGTATCATTTAAATGTGGGACACAGCTAATCCTCCCAGTCGCATGGGAATGACGCACTCGATGCGCTTCACCCCACTCAGCTGACATATTAGTTCATCTTTCTTCAACCACTCCACTACTGACTGTCCGGGTGAACTGCCATCAAATACAAGTATGAGGTTCGGGTCGAAGGCCATGATAGCCGAAATAACTTGTCCTACCGAGGGAGTGAGCGTCAGAATATATATATATATATATATATATATATATATATATATATATGTATATATGTATATATATATATATATATATATATATATATATATATGTTTTCACATGTGACGGTACGCTCCTTAACAAAGTTGTCCACGCTGTTGTGAAGAATACCACGAACAAATACTGTTGAATCGACACACACGTTCCCAAACAGAACCGAACAATCTCGCCGAATCGACACGCCACGATACGAAAATCCAATAACGCGAAACACGTTATTAAAGAAGTGTATTTTTAACCCCGAAAATCACTCATCGGCTTGTTCTTTTCATAGCTGTTGGGCGAAACAAAATCGTCACTTTGGGGCCAGATGGGTGTAGTTCATTAGTGGACATGATTTGTAATCGAAAGATTGGGGATTCGTTTTTACCGCAGGTAGTCCCGACTCCTACACTTGTGCGCTTTAACACATGCTCGGCATATTGGCCACCTCTTAATAACGGCTTTTAAACACTGATTAATCAAATCTCATGGGTATCAGGATCTTGCACTCTGTAAAGTATGTGTATATATATATATATATATTTATATATATATATATATATATATATATACAAATATATATATATATATATATTAGGTTTGTTTTTGAAATATCGGTAATTTTAATGTATACCGTTTTTATTTAACGGGTCTAGATTGTTATTTTAAAACCAGTCACCTTTACTGTTGAGTTAAGCTCAATGTGTCTATTTAATAGGTGCGGATCGTATATAGTGCAAAATATTGTTAAAAATTCAAAGAATCACGTTTACCTTTTTATAACCTTCGTTTATTTCCTGGATGTTTTCCATTACAGCTGTTTCATTAGTGGAAAGGCAATTTTACGATTAATGCGTCCATAAACATATCCTGTCCACACCAACTTCTTCAGATGTTTTTACATTAGATTTGTACAATAAAAGGTATATTTAACATACTGAACATCGTATTCGGGTAAAAAGACTTCCAGAGCCATTCTTCCTCACTTCCGCCATCTTATATATATATATATATATATATATATATATATATATATATATATATATATATATATATATATATATGTTCTTTCCGAGTTGTTAATAAAATGAAACTATAGCATTTATAAAATAGTGCCCAACAAAAGGCAGATCTTTATTTTTGTTGTTACGATTAATGAAGTTACGAAGAGTGCACCATTACCAAGAAAAAAGACTCATTACCAAGGTCGCAAAGCAACGTAGAGGCACATTTAAAACACACTAAACAAAAAGAAAATCAACCGATAAAGAATGATGCTACGATGAGAGAAATTTTCGGTTTTTTAAATGAGTTGGTTTCGGTAAGACATGCGAACGAGAAACTGCAGATAATGCACAATAGTTTGAGGCTAATGTTGTTTCATGTCTGTCTATATTTCGGTAAGTGAAAAAGTTAGGTTTAAAAAGTGATAAAAAAGCTAGAGTAACCTAAGATTTTGTATCTCTTTTAAGTTCAATCTCTCAAAACAACTTCAGGAAAATCGGGCAAAGACGTGTTTGCGTCTTTTCTGCATTAAACGCTTGAATTGCCTTACTTAAACATACGAGACTGTCGACGGTTACCTCTGGAACACGACGCGGAATACATCATTGCAAGACAAGGAATACATCATTGTCAGACAAGGAATACATCATTGTCAGACTAGGAATACATCATTGTCAGACAAAGGACACATCATTGTCAGACAAGGCAACAAATGACACACGTAAAAGCAAAACACGCATACATGTTTAAAAGATATTTATTTTAATTTTTTAAAATTTTACAATTTTATAAGTTCCTTTAATTATACAAAATTATTCAGTATATAATGTCATAAAATGTTTTAATTGCGATTTGGATCGAAATGAAACCTCTTTGTGCGTTCAAATCGATAGTAGATATAAAGGCCTTAGTAATTAGATTACGAGTCAAGTTGTCGCTGAAATATTTATGCACATGTGCAGCTAATTGAATTTGCATAATAAAATCATTACCCTATTCACAATGTTTTCTCGAAAGATTTGTGATGTATTACCACAACCATATTTGCACTACACACACACACACACACTCATAGATATAAACGACACTGATTTTATTTAATAAAAAAATGTTTTTAAAGAAAAACACCCCAAAAACTGAAAAATTAAGAATTTTATTTACTTAAAGTTCTATATATATGGATAAGGTTTAACAATATTTGTAAGTATATTGATTAAAACAAGAGGATTCCAAGTACTTATCCTATTCGTATGAAATTATTTATACCTTACTATACGTCTCATTATGCATAAGAGAATGATCGATAAAGTTTACGTACATTACATTCAGAAATTAAATGCTTACGTCTTTGCTCTTTGCTACTCAGTTATGTGCACAATTGCAGACATAGTTTTATAAGGCATAGTGTATATATGTATATATATATATATATATATATATATATATATATTTATATGTGTGTGTATTACTGCTACGTAGATAGACACAGACGCCCTTTACCTTAAACCATATACGGTGGTGATGCCCCAGCTTGCGGGATTTGGGGAGTGTGGAGCCATCCTTTAATTGTAATTGTTCCCAGGTCCACTCTGACCCGGAGTGGTAGTACCAACTATGGGTTAAATAGAAACCGACTTGAAAACAACAAATATATTTTATTAAATAATTTTTCTTCTAAATCTTTGGATTCGGCATTAAATAACCTGACAAGGGTTGATATACCGTAAAACAAAACCAACCAACCAACCAACCAGACGTCCTTTGTTCATCGTAGAATCGCGGACATTTACAAGATCTGTCTTGGCACAGTTCACAATCGCATCGAACAATACTGCATGAGTCATGACATAGCATTCAATCATTGTTTTATAAATATTCCATCCGTGTATTTTTGAGGAAAACTTATGCATAGATTTCTCGTTATATTAAGACAAACATGCTTGGATATTGACATTTACTTCAAAGCAATATCCAAATACTAAAATCATAGACACAATATGGTGGAGACATATAGCGAAAGAGCAGTCGGAAACGTAATATCTATATGTGTGCATGTGTGTGTAATGTGCGTGTACATATGTGTATATTATATTTATTTAGATGTATATATGCATGCTCACATATAAATGCGCAGATATAGTGAGATATACAGTATATATATATATATATACATATATATATATACAGTATATATACATATATATATATATACATACAAATATATATATATATATATATATATATATATATACTAGCAAAAGTACCCGTCGTTGACTGGGTTCAAAAACAGCCTAAAGAAAATGGACTCTGATTTATGAAAGTATGATAGGTTATGAAAAGAAAGGGTTGTAAAGAGATAGTTTCAATTTAGGGGTATCAAAACCAAAGCAAAATATGATGAAAGTAAAAACAAAATAGATTAACCCCATAATTTATTATACCATACCTGTTCTCACTGAAACACTTATCATAATATTCTGTGGATCTATATTAAAAAACCTTGTTAAACTTTGTGACATATTTCCATTCTATAGAGCTTAGGCGTGAACGAACACCCCATAATTTTATTATACAATATTTCTTCAAACTGACATATAATTATCAAAGTATACTTACGCAGATAGATATGAACAATCTTTATAAAATGTTGTGCCTATTTCCATTCTATGGAGGCCAGGAACGAACGCAGACCCCACAATTTTATTAGACCACCACTATTTAAGTTAAAATATACTTAGCAAAGTATTATTATGTACATCTATATCAAAAACACTTGTATACGTTTATTTTTTTTGTAATTTAAATTTTTTTTATTTCCATACTTTGTGGACCAGGCGCGAACGGAGACCCCACAATTTTAATGAACCACTGTTCTGTCAGATCAAACATACCCATTCCTGTGTGTCGATACATCTTCTATCATTATATGTAATCGTTTTTTTTAAATAGTCACCCATATAGGAGCAACACACACACACATACACACACAGAGGTGTTCAGCTTTATATTATAGATATATATAGCAATGGTCAAAATTTTAGAACACTAACGTAAAATCGAAATTATGATCCAAATTTATATATTTAATAGTTAAAAATAGTTAAATCAAATCTATTTTAACAAAAATCTATATTTGGATATCTTCCCTTTGCTTTCATTACAGTTGTATTAACTTTTGCATATCAATGGCAAAATGCTTGTAGCTGGTATGATCTATTTTTTGCCTCTGTTCATGATGTTGTGCCTCTAATTCTTTTTTTGATGAACACTTGTACATTCACACGCTTTTCCCTTGATTGGACCACAGATTTACTATGGGATATAGGTCTGAAGATATAGCGGCCCATTTTATCACTCTAATTCCTTGTTTAGAACATTTGGCGTATTTTTAACAATAAATTAAAGGTAAACATCGTATTACCTACTTACGTGCCAAAAACTAGCTAAGTTACTTTTTTACTTTCATGGATAAGTTTTGTTTTCACTTATTTTAAATGTGTGTGTTTCTTTTTTTTTTAATAATGTAGTGTACAGCAAATTACTATTACAAAATGCAAGGCAAAATTATTCTTAGATTAGGAAAATCAGATACATTTAAGAAAAATACTTATAAACAAAATCTTTCCAATGGCAAATAAAGAACCTGCCGCACATTTAATATCACTGACCAAGGATTTAGCATTTTACTTTAAATAAAACATAAGCTACAGACTTCTATCTATATAAGAAAAAGCAAACGAAATCTTATCCCTGACGCGGGGAAAATTTCTTACAAAGAAAAAACACGTAAAATCATCGAGTATTTTGAAATGAGAAATAAGTTACTTACCCCGGATCCTATTACTACGAAAAACCTAACAAAATGTAACCCGTGACTTAAAACACGTTGTGGAACAAAAACCATGCGAAATTATCGGTTATTTCATTTTTCTAAAAAAAAAAATAATAACTACTTGTGCAGGGTTTTATCGATATGCAAAACAAACAAAATTCATTCATTGACGAAAACCTACATCGTACAATAAAAACGTAACATAAGTGAGATGGTTCATCTTACAACGGAAAGGAAGGCACTTGTACTAAATTTTACTCATTTTTAAAAATACGTTGACGAAAAAAATGCGATACCACAAAAATCCCGGATAATCGTGGGGTAGACATACTTTTTTCATAAAAATGTACTTGTTTCATATAAAGGACAGACGCACAACCAAACTAGCAACTGGGACAGAAGGCAAAAGTTGGAAAATAAAAAAAACACGGTAAACCATCCAGCAGTTTATGTGTATATAAGAAATCGTTACTTTTATATTGTTCGCACGTATAGAAAAACAAAATTGACACTACCCTTTACAGAAAGAAATAAAATCACGTGAAATCGAATATTTGATTTTACAATAAAATATAAAATACTTACACTGAAACTTATCATACGAAAAAAACAGCAAACTCTTAAAAGTGGCAGGAAAAAGGTTCATACAAGAAAATAATGAAATATCATCGATTTGTTTTACTTATTAATAAGAAATATGGTTCTTGTAGAGTAATCTACTCATATAAAAAAGCAAACATAATTGAAAAACGAAGTCGTACAAAAAAAAAGCAAGTGAAATCATCGGATACTTGTATTATTTGCTTGGTCGTAATATACGCTTAACTGTAACATTTAATCGTTTAGATTTTCTATTTATTTTTATAGAACCTATTTGCTAGTAATTCATATATTACATATCTAATATTGATTTTGAGTTTTAAAATAATATGACTTTGATAGAATTCATACAACAACATTTACCGTCCCTACCTTCTGTGTTACCATGTGAGTTAACTATATGTGGATCAGTAATCTTTAAAAAAAATAGTCGAGTCTCTAATGAATATATATTTACGCATGCATAAAATTACACGTTTAGTCAACTTACACGTCAAAGTCCATATTTACAGATTTTGACAAATTGGCGGTCAATTATCTGAACTCAAATTTTTTAATAAGTTTGGCAATACCAGGCATATATTTATATGTAGCATGCCGTATTTCAATCGTGGCATTGATCGCAAAGATAGAATTTGCTACGAAGTTTTTAGCAAAATGTTTGGTTCGTCGGATGCTGATGAAGTATCTTAATCCATCGATAATGGCTCTTATAGAAAAGTGATCTGTTAATGAGTTTGTTTTTCTTTTCCAAAACTCCTGAGAATCAAGCTCTCTGCAACGACTTTAAACGGATTGCCCATACGATCTTTACGATTTCTGTATTACCCATTTAAATGTTTAGCGCAGTTTTAAATGCGGTTTTAGTTTCCTCATATTTCATGTGCAATGGCAGCAGCACATTCTGCAGAGTACCTTGGCGTGTTGTTTAGTTTTACTAAAATATTTTGGAGAGTATGGCTCCCCTATACTAACAGTTAACTTGTAACTCAGGGCTGTAACTTTTTAAGCATAGAACGTAGCAGAATATCTAATATAAATGTCCGGCAGCTACTCCAGTAAATTATAGAATATCTACATACAGTAAGATGGAAGAGGAAAACGCATTATTAAATATTGCTTTTCTTAATTTAGACAAACGATTGATCGTACGATATATTGTGAAGAGAGGAGGATGAGCCAAGTTCTAAGAAAATTTTCGAGAAGACTTACATATATTCCGTCATTGGATGGGTTTGTGAACAATTTGTGTTAGGTAAGATGCAACGGAGAAATGATGGCATAACCTTCCCACATCATCTGTCTTGTTAGAGTAAACTAGCAATTCAACATTCAAAACATCGTAGTCTACCCAGACTTAAATTAAAGCTGCGGAATAAGCAGACATTATGGGGTCAATTTTCCCAGAGATACTCTCAAATTATAGAAACTCCAGTGTGGGCTGGGATGTTCAAAGCTTAATGTGACTGCGATGCTGCGAGCAAGTGCTACTCGCAAGCACATATAAGGATATTTTTGAAGGTGTCTCTACTACATAAAAAGCCATGCTAATTACCTGTTTGTAGCGATTTTTTGGGCATGATATTAATGTCATATATGAGAACTTTTAATTTCTAATATCTCTAGATAAACAGTCGGTTTAATGTCAATCTCGCACAGGTAAAATAGGTCAAGCTAGGTTTCCTGTAATTGAATTTCAATCTCTAGAAACTTAGAACTTAGAGGACTGACGTTGAAGAAAGATATATAGTGATGATCTACGTTGGAGTTCTGGATTAAATTTCGTAATCTTTATTGAAGGGTTTTGCGTTCGATTATGGCATATATTTAAGTGGTCGACAGATCTGTTAAAGACGAGAAGAAAGGGAAATACATGGAGAAAAATAGAAAATAATTTTTGCAAACTATGAAGAGAAAAATAGAAAATGAGTTTTACAAACTATGAAGAGGAAAATAGAAAATGATTTTTGCAAACTATGAAGAGAAAAATAGAAAATGAGTTTTACAAACTATGAAGAGGAAAATAGAAAATGATTTTTTGTTGAAGAACAGAAGAGGAAAATATATACTATTGAAGTAAATGTATGAATGTTTTTAAGAAGATGTCTTAAACAATAGAGAATAAATTTAAACAAAGGAAGCCAGCGGGTAAATCGCCGTAATAAAATGCTGTTATGGTTGTCAACGGGTAAAAGTAAATTTATTGTTAAGAAAATTGCGTTGCAGAAACTTAAACGTAATATGTAAAAAATGCAGAAAGTATTAACAATCGTTTATTTGGATAATTTAAACGCGAAAGACAATTGGGACGCTGAAAACGTACACAATAAAACAATACGTCTTATTCTCGCGTTGATTATTTATTTGTAACGCAAATAAAAAAACACACTTTCGGGGTTATTTATTTATGTTGGTAGTGTAGAAGAAAATGTATTAATGTTCTTAAGAAAAGTGTATTAAAAAAAGGAGAATAAATTAAAATAAAAGGAAGGGGATGGGGAAATCGCAGTTGTAAATTGTTCTTATGGTTGTCAACGAGTCAAAGTTGATTTGTAAGAGAATTGCGACAGTATAGTTGTAATATGAATAGTTGAAATAATCCCTACCCTTACCATGTTAAATACTATTTCTAAATGATAACGTTAATAGTACAGTGGGCAGGTCAATTTCTGCAAAAATAGCGATTTCAGTTTATTTGTTTACGCTGTTATAGGTTTATGTTTATGTACGAGTGCGTAACCGGAAGTCGTAAACCGGATTTGGTTACAACGCCCGTTACAAGGTCATTTGAGTTTTATAATTATATATATATATATATATATATATGTATGTATTATTTTACTTTCACTACCTTCTTGATTTCAGTGGATGTTGGACTCAGCAACCATGGGAACACCCTCACAGGTGAAACCCTCTTTCTGTTTTATCCCACTTAATATGTTTCATTGTTCTATATTTCATTTTTACTTAGTTTCTTTAAATACTTTACAAGCAAAATGTCTTCATGCACTTTACTCCTTCTCTGACGAGACGGCAAGCATTTAATTTTTATACGCATTAGTTGAAAAGTCTCAAAGTTTCAAAATAAGTCAGATCTACATTTTTATTATGTGGTAACCCGTTATAAAGAGAAAAATGTATGTTTTACAGCTTTCAGAAATGCCGTATACTTTCCCCCGTCATATACGCAACGCCATAGTAATTACTCACATACAAAATTCGTATATAACCAAAAGCATAGTTTCTTTCTATTACGAATGAATTATAAGATTAATAAATTCTTATTAGCTCATGAGAATGTTATAATCAAAATACATTAAATATTACAACGTAATAAGGACAAGACAAATAATAAAAAATATAATAAATTTTATAATATTACTGACTATGATCGTAAGCATTTCAATACAGCCATAATAATTAAAGTTAATTATGAAAATATAAAAAAGGTAGACGTAATATTTTAACCGTGAATTAAAGATTTTTTAAAATAAATTAATAAGCCAGTAAATGTATATGTATATGTGTGTCTGTCAGTAATTATTTAACCGATAAACTTTTAAACGACTCATCATATAACATTGAAACTAAAAAGAAACACTAATCAGCCACTAACACTCATTTATAACGAGTAAAATATGTGTTGATGGATGAATAACCCTTACGGACATATATCAGGAAGTTCTAATGAAAACTGTTCATTTTCACTTGCCGGCATATATTTACTATTATCTGCGAATTCACCAGTTCAATTCATTTCTTTAATTTGCTAATATTAAATCTTTCTTAGATATCTCCCGGAGTGCTAATTTTTTCATTTCATATTTAGTTGATGACACCCAAGTTATTTTATTTGACTTTCAAAGTCGCTACTATTTATTAGGTAAAATGTAATATTTAATAGAGAGTTGTTTTTTTATTAATATATAGGAAATATGCACGGATTAAAAAAATATTTTACAGTAGATTACTATGAAGCAAGGCCAGTAGTTCCCTGCTAGTTATAAATTAAAATTATAACAATTATATTAGTATATCGGTAAGTAAAGGAATACAAAAAAATTAATATATAACGGAAAAAATAAGTATGATTCTCACAACAAGCATAAAACAAAAATTAAAAATGTAAATTGTATTGTTTTCGTTGTATTGTAATGTAAGGTGTATAGTATTAAAATCGTTTTTATTAAACTAACAAAATCCACATAAAATATTGACAAATCTTTATGCATACATAATTAAACAGGGTCACAGTATGCATTCGATATGATAAATCAATCACTTCTGCATAAATAAAACAAATGTGGAAAAAGCTAAAAGACCACAATAAAGTTAAATAAACGAAATTGATTTGCATTTCAATTTCAGTGTTTGCAACGCTGACCAGAAATGTAAAAGCTGTTGTCATTTCCCTGGTTCACGATTTGGAATGCTTTTAGAAAACGTTTTTACCGAATATTTTTTTATCAAAATGCATAAAACCAAAAAATTAAAAACAGTTATATTTATTATTTTTTTCCATTGCAAAGTTTACCTATTCGAAATCAATATGGTTACATAAAGATTATGACCTATTATTTGAAAAGGATCCAAACTAAGCTAAATTCGAAATACAAACTAAATATATTATTTAAAAGAATACGTTAATTTACTAGCAATTTCCTATCCACAATGTGGTTAATAGTCAAAATACAATTACGAATTTATTAGGACTTCTGCCAAGTCATGGTTGATGGAACACGCGCTTTATATAACTATGGATTAAATAAAAGGTTTCGTTTGAAATTCCGTTCCGATTTCTGAATTCGGCAGAAAGATCCACGTGTTTGACAAAGTACACCTGAAGATCCGTGGAGGTGACATCGACCGAAACTTTGTGAAATAACACTCGAGTTGTGATAGAAATCAGGATTATCATACTATTACGGGTAAGCAAATTTAATTTTTCTGGATGTAACTTGGGACGTGGAAGCACATCGACAAACATTATGAAGGTTCATATTCCCTGCGAAAGTTATATGTCGTTTCAATTTTTTTTGTTTTTTTACTCGTTCAATCCTTACAAAGCATATCGCCACTTGGACATAAGGGGGTACTATTTGCGGTCGTCTAGGAAAGATTAACAAGATATTCGTTTATGCTACATTTAAACTTCTGCGTATCAGTACGGGCTGAGAAGCAGGCGACAGGATGGGAATTCCAATGCCTAGCTGTTCAAAGGAAGAACCTATGAGAATAGAAAGCTTTCTGGCATTTAGGGGTATCAATAGTTAAGAGGTGAGATCTTGTTGCTAAGCTGGTTTGTCGGGGATATGTACGTGAAGGGGGGACAATTAAAACGAGTTCATCAGAACACATTCCATTAAAATATCTGTAAAACAGGCACAGTGATGCAACGTTTGGACCAGGGTACAGGGGTTGGAGCTAAGTTGATAAAGTGGGACCGATTAGACTGACAACTCTTATTTGGACTTTATCTAAAAGGGAGAGACTCGTGGATGATTCACCAGCCCAAATGTGGCAACAATATTTCGTGCATGGCGAATGCTGGCCTTGTAAAGGTACCGGAAACTCTTAGGTGTGAGTAATCTTCTCGCTGGATAAAAGGAACCAACCTTCATTGGAGTAACCTTTGCAATGTCATCTATGTATTTGGCCCAGTTCATATTTCCGGCAAATGTAAGGCCGAGGAGTTCGACGGTAGAATTCTCAGGTAGGGTGCTATTCTTTTTGAATATAGGTGATTAGAAAGGCGTTTTGTAATTGTTAAAGGAGAGCTGCTTGGTTTTACTAGCATTAAATATTACCATCTGCTCAACTGCACTATAATCTGGAGGTCATGTTCTACCGATTCTGCCATTGTCTTTGATCAACGTTGATGAGATTGATTAAATTCATATTTCCACTGTCCGTTAAGTGTGACAGATAAAATACTCTATCTTCTTTTCCATGATGTGTTTTCATACTAAATCCTTAGGTTTGACTTTTATGCAGTTGTTAAACTTTCCAGTTAACAAAATCATTTCCAAGTATACTTTGCATCTGTCATGTGAACATTTCCTGTAAACATACAAAATAAACAACATTGTAAACTTTCTTGATTTAAAACTGCATTACAGCATTTTTTACAGTCTGCCATAATGTGCACATAAACAAATATTATGAAGGTACATATTCCATGCGAAAGTTATATGTCGTTTCAAGTACATATTTTGGATGGGGTTCAAAAATAGCCTACAAAAATTTGACTCTGATTTATGAAAGTAAGATAGGTTATGAAAAGAAGGTTTGTAAAGAGATAGCTTCGAATTCAGGGGTATAGAAACCAAAGCAAAATATGGTGAAAGTAAAAATGAAATAGATAACCCCATATATTTATTATACCATACCTGTTCACACTGAAACACTTATCACAATATTCTGTATGTATATTTAAAAAAACTGGTTAAAGTTTGTGACATATTTCCGTTTTTATAGGGGGCAGGCGCGAAGGAACACACCATAATTTTATTATACCATATTTCTTCAAACTGAAACATAATTATCAAAGTGTATTTATGCAGATGGATATGAAACGTATTTATTAAAGTTTGTACCTATTTCCATTGTATAAAGACCAGGCGCGAACGCAAACACAACAGTTATATTATAAAATCCCTATTTACGTTAACACATACTTATCAAAGTATTATTATGTACATCTATATCAAAACACTTGTAAACGTTTTTTTTTTATTTTTAAATTTTTTATTCCCATACTATGTGGACCAGACGCGTACGCAAACCCCACAATTTTAATGAATCATCATTATGCCAGATCAAACATACCCATTCCTGTGTGTCGATACATCTTCTATCATTATATGTGATCAGTTTTCTATAATAGTCAACCATATAGGAGCCTATTCGTGACCAGACACACAGATGTTTAGCTTTATATATATATATATATATATATATATATATATATATATATATATATATATATATATATAATATAAGGCTGAACGTCTGTGTGTGTGTGTATGTGTGTATGTGTGTGACTGGTCACGATTAGGCTCCTATATAGTTGACTATTTTAATAAACTGATTACATATAATGATAGGAGATGTATCGACACACAGGAATTCGTATGTTTGATCTGGCAGAATGGTGGTTCATAGAAATTGTGGGGTCTGCGTTCGCGTCTGTCTCCCAAAGTATAGAAATAAAAAATAATAAAGAAAACGTTTACAAGGGTTTTTGATATAGATGTACATAAGAATATTTTGATAAGTATGTATCAACTTAAATAGGGATGGTATAATAAAATTGTGGTGTCTGCGTTCCAGGGAAATATGGCACACACTTTAACAAAGACTTTTCATATCTATTTCCGTAAGTATACTTTGATAGTTATGTTTCAGTTTGAAGAAATATGTTATGATAAAATAATTGGATGTACGTTCGCGCCTGGCCTCCATAGAATGTAAATATGTCACAAAGTTTAACAAGGTTGTTTAAAAGGGGCGAGGGTCCACAATAACACCTTAATTTAATCTTAATTAAAGTTCGATGTCATTCATTTTTTTAGTTGAATAATATTGTGTTGAATAAATTCACCTCATAAAGTCACGTTCTTATTAAAGTGAAAGCAAAAAAAATGTCGGAACTTTAGACAATTATCGACACAAATTTTGCATAACTCTTTTTTCTCCTTCTCCAATTGCACGTGGCACTTTTTCGAAAATAGATAAATAGATAAATGATAAAAAATAAGAACGTTACTTTTTATCTGGTCAAAATAAGGAAAAACCCCGCTCACGTGAATACGTGTCTTTTTAATAACTTTTACATAGCCTTATTATTTTATTTATATATCTGTTAAAGTTTTTTGTCAGTCTACTAGAAGGAATTCAGTTGATTACACCCCTTTATGTGCGTTCTTTACATTACAATAGTACAGCACTGAATCAGACGGCGCAATACTACACCGTCCAATACTGTAAAACAGAGACGACGCGGTTCTGCTTGAAAAGGCTCCCATTTTTTCTTAGTCATATTTATATGGATTCTTTGCTTTAAAAAACTAAAGTAATTACGTGTTTACTTTTTTAATATCCCATTTTGCTGTTTCGGATTATTTTACAAAAGTAAGTAAAGCTTCATTATTTTTCACACCTGTTTTTGTTTCTTTGTTTTTCGATAGTTCATCGATATTCTTTAGTAATAGTGTTTAGCAGAAAAGCCAACAAACGACTACCCGAAAAAATAAATATACAAGAAATAAATGACATCATAGTCAATAAAAAGCACAGTTCATGTTTTTTTGTTTCGTTTGGAAATAGTTTTTAATGTTCTTTATTTGAAATAATTTCAGCGAACAGAAATAAAACGAAATTGAGGCGATGACTACTTAAATGAATTTTTATATAAAATACACATGCCATAATCGAATATTTGCCATAAATATTCCTTACGTTGGCGGAACTCTCTTTAATTGTTAACATAGAATGCTCAGGTGCCCCTCCTTCAAATTGAAAAGGGAGCTCTTCATTTCAAAGTCGCTGCCATTTTGATTTTTTTAAAACGGTTCGTGAATTAAACAATTTTTTTCTTTTACAAACTACTTAAAAATACAAACCAATGAACTTTTCGACCATAAAAGAAACATTTATTGACTATGGTAACACTTATTCCTTGTATATTTATATCATTATATATATAACATTTTCTCCTTGTAAGGAAACATCATTTTGTTGGTCATTCTTGGGTACGAATGGAAACAGAGTTGATATACAAAATATATATATATATTTTCGCGAAAATTATCTTCACTTTCATCATATTTTTCATATGGTAAAATTTTTGAGTATCAAAATCCATCTCTTCACAGCCCCCTCCTTTTCATAACTTATCATACTTTCATCAATTACAGTCCATTTTCTGTAGGCTGTTTTTGAACCCAGTCAACGGGTACTTCTGCTAGTATATATATATATATATATATATATATATATATATATATATATATATATATATATATACTCCAGTTGGAGTCCAATCGTATTACACTGAAAGCTTTTTCGCATGCCCCAAATAAGTTACTTAAAGTCCACAAAATATTGTAATCTACAATGAACTATAGACAACCTACTGTTACTTTTATTAACCTATGTTTGCATTAAAAGGTTTGGATTAAAGTACAAATTGCAAAAGACAAGTATTATTGTTCATGTGTGGTCTAAACAGTATTATCCATTCTAACGCGTCATATTTATATCAAAGAACATACTGTTGATTCCATATGCTTTGTTTTAATTCTTGTGCAATTATAATGGATTACAATTATCTTTGCCTGATAGCTATCACCGTCGAGCTTATAAAAACCCATTTGAGAACACTGCCAGATAACTAAAAAAACACAGTTGTGTGAAATGTTCTTTAAAACTGGCTTACTGTTTCGGAATCTATGGAGTATTAATTCATAGACACAAATGCAGACCCACATATGGGCAAAATTAAGTTTATATAACAGTAAGTATATATATATATATATATATATGTGTGTGTGTGTGTGTGTGTGTGTGTGTGTGTGTGCGTGTGTGTTTTGTATACACAATCACAAACATGCACTGAAACTAAAGCTGCTTTCAGGTCTGCCAGCAACCACTGTAAAAGAGTAATAAAAAATGCAAGAGAGCTATATGCCCAGTCTGTTAAATCCAAGGTAGCTGATCAGCGGCTTGGATCCCACCAGTTTTGGCAAATAACAAATAGGATCCTGAACAGAAGTGTGCGTTCTATACCAACCATTATCAATGGACCAGAGGTCATCTCGACAGCGTCAGACAAGGCCAAACTATTTGCAAAGAACTTTGCAGCTAATTCTACCCTATGCGACGAAGGCCATCAACTCCCCATATTTCCTCCTATAACACAGAACAAGCTAGGTAACATACAAATATCCGTGCATGAGGTTGCCAAGCTAATAAAGAACCTAGATTCCAGTAAAGCAACTGGCCCTGATGGCATCTCAATTATAGTGTTAAAAAAGCTTCAACCAGAACTTGCTCCCACACTTACGAAACTATTTAAGCGCTGCCTAAAGGAGAAATGCTTTCCGAGTCCCTGGAAGACCTCTTCAGTTTGCCCTATATTTAAGAATTCAGGTGAAAAGTCATCTCCCTCTCAATACAGACCTATAAGTCTCCTGTGTGTTATGAGTAAGTTGCTGGAATCCATATTAAATAGAGAAATAGTCAACCACCTCAGCAGGAAAAACCTTCTTAGTGACACACAATATGGTTTCCGCTCTGCAAGATCTACCGCGGATGTGCTGACGGTTATATCCCACAGGATAAGTGAATCTCTTGACAAAGGCTTCCTTTCTAGGGCAATTGCTCTTGACATATCAAAGGCCTTTGACAAGGTATGGCATAAGGGTCTACTTCATAAGATTTCCAGCTACGGTATAACGGGAAATGTTTTCTCAATCATTAAATCATTTCTCTCCGATAGGCTCATAAAAGTAGTGGTCGATGGACAAAAATCGGAGGCCTGCAATATAAATGCTGGAGTCCCCCCGGGGTCAATCCTGGGCCCAACTCTCTTCCTGATCTACATCAATGACCTCCCTAAACACATACTTAAATCATTCGTTGACATCTATGCTGATGACACGACCATCTACGGCAACATATCAAAGGCTGTAAATGACAAAGTTCTCTCTGATTCTCTCTCCTCTGATCTCGAGCTCGTGGTTCAGTGGGGGAAGATGTGGTGGTTACATTTAATGCATCCAAAACCAAACTCCTATCCTTACATCATCAACGCTCTGATCCCCATCTGGCATCAATTGTGATGGATGGCTCTCGTCTGGGTGAGGCCCCGTGTTTTGACAAGCTTCTGAGTTTGACCTTTACTCCTGATCTGAAATGGAACACGTACATCAAGTCTGTTGGCAAGCTCGCTGGAAAGATGGTGGGATCCTTCTACCGCTCCAGAAGATATCTCACAACTGATGCAATTCTCTATCTGTATAAAAGCCAAGTACGTCCAAGGATGGAATACTGTTGCCATATCTGGGCAGGAGCTGCCAAAAACAGCCTATCATGCCTTGACAGAGTACAAAATAGACTTCGTGGCTTAGTGGGGGATGCCCTTTTCTCTACCCTGCAACCTCTCTCCCACAGAAGAAACGTTGCGAGCCTGTCCTTGTTTTATCGTTATTTCCATAGCAGATGCTCGTCTGACCTCCAATCTCTGGTCCCCCCTCGCCAATCTTTCACGAAAAACACTCGTCTAGCTGAATCCACTGTGAAAAATTTCCCCGACTCTATATCTGTGCCTAAATCAAAACACGGATTCCATGAACAAAGCTCCTTTCTTAGAACTGCACGCCTGTGGAACTCTGTTCCGTCTGCCTGCTTCCCTCCGGACTACAACTTTGATGTCTTCAAGTCCAATGTTAACAAATTCCTAATGAACCGCCCCCTTAAGTAAACACTTCAGCAAATCTCCACCCTAACTTAATGTACTTTGAATAACCCTTATCCCTGAGTGGGTTCCGGGCCTTGATAAGTGGTGATCACTGTGTAAAAAAAAGGCACATACACTGTATATATATATATATATATATATATATATATATATATATATATACATACATAAATCTTTACAATATAAAGCTGTTATGTGTATGTGTGTGTGTCTAGTCACGAATAGGCTCCTATATTGTTGACTACTTTAAAAAGCTGATTACATATAATGATAGAAGATGTACGGAGACACAGGAATGGGTATGTTTAATCTGGCAGAACTGTGGTTCATAAAAATTGTGGGGTATGCAGTAGCGCCTGGTCCACAAAGTATGGAAATAAAAATTTTAAAAATTAAAAAAAAAAAACGTTTACACGTGTTTTTGATATAAATATGCATAAGAATACTTTGATAAGTATGTTTTAACATAAATAGGGATGGTATAATAAAATTGTTGGGTCTGCGTTCGCGCCTAGGCTCCATAGAATGGAAATAGGCACAAACTTTAATAAATACTTTTCATATCTTTCTGCGTAAGTATACTTTGATAATTATGTTTCAGTTTGAAGAAATATGGTATAATAAAATTATGGGGCGTTCCTTCGCACCTGGCCTTCATAGAATGAAAATATTTCACAAACTTTAACAAGTTTTTTTTTTAATACAGATCCACAGATAAGTGTGTCAGTGTGAACAGGTGTGGTATACTAAATTATGGTGTTTATCTATTTTATTTTTACTTTCATCATATTTTGCTTTGCTTTTGATACCCCCAAATTCAACGCTATCTGTTTTCATAACCTATCATACTTTCATAAATCAAAGTCCATTTTCTGTAGGCTGTTTTTGAACCCAGTCAACGGGTACTTTTGCTAGTATATATATATATATATATATATATATATATATATATATATATATATATATATATATGTGTGTGTGTGTGTGTGTGTGTGTGAGAGAGAGAGAGAGTTTTTGTGTGTATGTATACATGTATAAATATATTGATATATTTATATATAATTAATCAGAATATCTACACTGATCATGAAAGTTTGATATGCATGTATTAACAGTAAACCACACACACGCATATATATATATATATATATATATATATATATATATATATATATATATATATATATATATATATATATATATATATAGTAAGTGGACACTAAAATGTTTACGTATAATTCTCCTTAAATAGGAAAAATTGCTACGAACAATAAACTCAGGAGACGGTCCGGTATAAATTTCTTTCCCAGTTTTCTCAAACATCAATCTAAGATAATGCTTTTTACATACATCTGATTTACTCTCTTTTTTTACATATCATCGACGTTTCATATTTTTGTTCATGTGTGAAACATAAACAAAAATATGAAACGTCGATGATATATGCGAAGCTCGCGCTTTGTTTACAAACAAACGTTTGAGCCTTCTACGAGTGGCGAACGGATGTTTATTTAAATAGACGTCCGGACAGTTTAATTTCGGCCACCGATTCCGTAGTCAGGGGTTAGGACTGCCGACTGTCATCACGACGGTTCTAGGTTCGATCCTCGGCTTGGGAGAGGTGTTAGTCTAGCGGCACTGATGAGTTGTGAAACAACAAAACAGGTATGTATGTCGATGACTAAAATATATTTTATAAAGCTCCCCTCTTTGGTAGAGCACTCTCGTAAATTATCTTACTCGCTACTTAATTTAGCTGAAATAATGCGAAGCTCGCGCTTTGTTTACAAACAAACGTTTGAGCCCTCTACGAGTGGCGAACGGATGTTTATTTAAATATACGTCCGGACAGTTTAATTTCGGCCACCGATTCCGTAGTCAGGGGGTAGGACTGCCGACTGTCATCACGACGGTTCTAGGTTCGATCCTCGGCTTGGGAGAGGTGTTAGTCTAGCGGCACTGATGAGTTGTGAAACAACGAAACAGGTCTGTATGTCGATGACTTATATATATATATATATATATATATATATATATATATATATATATATATATATATATGTGAGTGTGTGTGTGTGTATGTATCAATTAAATAATATAGATATGTAAAAATACATATAATGCTGGACATTTTTTCTATTTTTAACTGTAATACAATTCCGCAATATATATATATATATATATATATATATATATATATATATATATATATATATATATATATATTGTATATATGTGTGTATGTATAAATTGAATAATGTTGATATGTAAAAATACATATTATGCTGGACATTTTTTCTATTTGTAACTGTAATACAATTCCACAATATATATATATATATATATATATATATATATATATATATATATATGCATATATATACCAATACGTTTACTTAAGATATATGCTTCTGAGATATTCCTCTCGCTTTTCTTGTCTTGTCTAATTTTATTTTCGGATGTGTTTTCAGATTAATTTTACTATAAAATCCGTCAAGTTCATGATTTAATGACAACGGAACCTTCTTTATCTTTTATTACAACCCAAGGATTTTGATTGCATTTTCCTTGCATTGCTTTCTAAACAAGACTTGTGTTAAATTTATGCCTACAGTCTGTGCGATATTTTAAGACTTTTTGACGTATTGTTTAGCGAGCTCATTTTCTCATTGTCTTTAAGACTATTTCGATAATGTTTACTATTTCTTGTTTCAGTTTAAAACCGTCAAATGTTACCTTATTGTCAAGAAACTCAATATGAATAATACCGATTAAAACAAAATTATTTTTAGATTTAATGCCATTTTAGCTTCCAATTGGAGGGTCAGTATTCCTTAACGATCCGTTAATTAAAATTAATTTAAATCTATAATGGCATTAAAATACTTTACGCATTAATAATATTTTGCCATTATCTCACTTCAAATATACTATACATAGAACTCCTTATAAGTTAGCAGTAATGACCTTTGCGCAACGAGTTTATTTAGAGGTTGAGGGTTCAATCGCCAGTACGAACAATACTAAGAACACAATTATGATATACTTAAAATTCTATCCGAATATGACTTACGAAATGAAAGTAAACTACCCCTCTGGTTTTATAACTGGTTTCGTTCGAAATTCTTCACAAGTGTGTGAGTCCAACAAAAAACTTCCGAGGCAGAGGGTTTTGTTCTTCACGGTTTTATTTGAACAGAACGAAACCCTCTGCACAGGTGTCTGAGCCCAACAAAAATGTCTGCCTTTGTAAACGTCGGACGTTGTGCTTCTAAGGAGTGCACCCATGATAGGAAATATAGTCTTAATACAGAAATTACATACAATTATTAATAATTAAAATTAATCAAAACGTAAATCAAATCTGGTAGCCTTATCAAGTTTATTCCAGTTTATCTGACGCTAACTTAATATTTTAATCAATTTATTCAATATAATTTTGAAACAACTGAAATTAACAAAAAGATTTCTGATCGAAGATTGTGACTAACTGCTGGATACTGTTATTTTCCGCAGCTTCCCCATCAATACTGGTGTTTTTAGGTCACATTCTGTATTTCTTAATGATTTATTGGGAAATTCTCTTCAGAAGATATACATCTTTTCTGATGATATCACTGTATCTTTGTTGTTTGTCCTCGCACACTTCCCTTGGGAAATATGCATAAAAGATTCGAAATTGAGTTTTGGCTTAATAATGAATATCTGGATTTTTTTTACTTTGTTTTTTCTTTGTTTAATCCTGGTAACAGCCAGATCGTGTCGTTTAATTGTAGGTTTTCCTCTTGTCTTATTGACATGACCATGTGTGGTCCTGTGCATGAGACGAAATGCACTCTGGGGCTTCTTTTGTCTATTTTAACATCATATGTCTATTGGGTTTTTTTTATATAAGGGCAATTGTTTTTCTCAGCTTCTCTTAAATCTTTTTTTTTTATTTATTCATCACACCAAGCACTTTTTCACACCCGACGTCATTATCTATCTCTACAAATATACTATGGACCATGTATAGAATATTGTTGCCATATTTTGTCTGATGAGGTTCTAACCACATTTGAAGGTACTTCATAAAGTGCAGAATCTTATAGGTGATTTAATTGTTCTCGCCTTTTCTTCTTCTCTACAATGTCATTCTTACATACCTGATATTGCTAGTCTCGATCTTTCCTATAAATACTATCATGGTATATATTCTTAAGAACTTTCTGATTTATTCTGTGCTAATAGATCGTCTGATTCATTGGTTTCCATAAACATGCTGTTCTGACACCTCATTTAAATACAACTTCTTTATCTATTCGCTGCCTTACTAAGAGCTTTCTCTCTGATGATTGTTTCCGCTTCATGTACTTTTCTCTTTTACAGACTAAGGTCAAATTCATCTTCTGTATGATTATATTCATGTACTCCATAGCAAAATTATATGCGTGTTTAAATTGAAGCATATCTTTACTATTGATTAGCCAACTTAATTGTACACGAAACTTAATATACACTATCAAAAAAGGTGTATCTTTATATACAGAAATTACCTTAGAGAAAAATATCATTTTGTCCAAAAGATGAAATATATTTATGGTTTAGTAACCGTATATATTTAGTTAAATATACTGTTAATCGACTCATGAAATGCATCTATCATATCATATAATACAGCCGAGGGATTGAATCTATAAACTCAGAATTATTTATCCCACTTTTCTTCCATTATGAAATCACAATTCAGTTATTTATCACAGTATAAGTTTCTGTCTCTCATCTGTCACGAGCGGCATGGCAGTCTCGACATTTACCTAATCGCTTCTTCCCTTTCCTGATTTTAATATTTCTTTACATTTCTTACGCCTGTCAAAACTACGTAAAATATATTTGTCAAATATTCTCGTTTATGGAACTGGTAATATTAAATATCTTTCTATTATATGCTTTCATTAGCCGTTCGCACAAAATTATTCTATAAATAGACTTTGAACATTTCATTTGATACATATTGAGTTTATCCTGTGAGCGTGTCTAGTAATTCCATGCTTCACTGATATATACAGCAACAGTAATGATCAATGCATTGTAAACGCTTGACTTCAGAAGAGTTATTATGCATTCCCTGCGTCATATCTTTTTTGTAGACATCCAAATGAAGACACTGATATTTCTATGATGAAATAATGTAAAATTCATGTCTTGAAACCGCTGAGACAAGATTCAGAACGTTTTAATTTAAAATAGTTTTAATTGTAATATTTGAATGTTATCACGGTTGTCTCCGAATACCCTTTTGTCTTATTATATCTCTTTTGACTTTTATTTAATCGCATTGATATAAAACGCATTGTATCTACTACATTTTAGCTTATAATTAATAACCGAATACTGTTGACATTTAGTTGAATGTAATGCAGAATATATTTTTAATAGTTGTCCACATTACATTTAAGTTTTATTTGAGTGTATGGGCACGTTTGTGCATTTTGTTTATTGTCGTTTTTAAATCAGCCTTAATACATTTCATCATCTGACGTGAGGTTGTAGGTGATATCTTATGTCCTCAGCAGCCGTCAACCAGGATTGCAAACATAGTTTCAATGTCTATAGAGACACTGCTAGCATTTCCTCAACCAGCGTCATTCTCTACCGGACAGGATGCTGTTTGTTTTGTTTTTCTCCAGATAATGCATTTTATCTTATTGTTTCTTTATGGTACTCTTCTCAGTTGCATACCGCCAGCTTCACTTGGAATTGTTCACGACATTTCATATTAGTTTATTTACTTTAGGAAACTTCGACTATATCCAATTGGAACCCCCTTAATGCATTGATGGAAACTAGCTGCATTTAGCGATCGATCGGCTATACCTAGTCCGCATTGACAGAAAGTAAATCAGTGTTAAATTAAACCAAAAATCCCTTCCTGATTGAAAAATATATTTAAAGTCAGCCACTCTGAATTTTGAAGAGGATCATTCGCAGTGCATGTCATGATACTCTATGTCCAAAGAGGTTTGTCCCCTGAGATGACGGACGTAAGGGTATGTTGGTTGAAAGAGATCACGCCCCTAAACAAAACGTAGTCGAATGATGCGATAATATTCGAACATCTGATTTTTATGGATAGAAAAAAGTTCATCTAATCAGTATTTCGCGGGAAGCGCTACGGACGCGACATTGCCGCACTATGCAAAAACTGTCAGTTTAAATTAAATGTTAGCGGTGTACCAGTTCGTCTTCTATCATTTACCAAATCAAAAATTAAAGTTAAGAAGGAAATAATTATTTGTGATTTATAGCTTATTTCCCAATTAAATTCTCTCCAATAAAACCTTGAAAACTAAGCCTATGATATAAATGCAAGAGAAGTGTACTCGTATTAGTTAAACATACGAGGGCCGAGGAATATATGAAACGACCATTCATGAAACGGAAAATTATATGGATAAAGATAGGTTTTATTACATATATTGATCGCTCATGGGTAAAAAGATAAAATTAAACAATTTCAAGAAGAAAGCTGTCTATTGCGGCTGCGAAAAATGATAGCAGAGCGTAGGTTGTTGAAAGAGAGGAATTTAGTATCAAGCAACTTGGCATGGTTGACATTGTTTGTTTTTTTTCTCCATCGGGTTTGATGATTAAGATTAGTTTAAGTTGCTATATTCAGAAATCTTCAGACATGGTTTCAAATGTACATAAAGTATTTCTCTTCTGTGTCTATATCTTTCTGGCTGTATCTGTACATTTCTTTTTTCTGGTAATTTGGTTTTCTTTTATGCTCTTGATTTTGCATTTTCTCTTACGTCGAGTTTTTATGTTTCCGTTTTTTCCGGTACATCGAGACACAGTATTCTCTCCGGTGGAAAAGGGAAGTTGGTTGGAGGGCGAATATGGTGTCGGTTATAGTCCGATTTCTTGGACTTTTAGGTCAGGATAGGACACAGATCATGAGATTATTTTCCTTCCTTTGAATGGATCAAGCAACCCGAGACGAAAGTAAAAATAAAAAGAAAGAGAAATTATTGGAATGTTTTGGAAAGAAAAAAAAATGCAAGAACAAAATGGATGAATAAGAAAAAACGGGAATGAAATGTTGGCGCCTTTGCTTTGGCGTGCTCTACGCTCATGAATCATTATTTGTGTGATTGGGACAGAACAATATGGGTTTGGAACTGTGCCACGAATCGCGATAGTAAAACGTTCACACAGAAGATGAGTAGTTAGTCTGAATTATACCGCTGCTAACTATGAATCAGTATTGCAGAGTTCAAATCCATGTCTATTAAGATGGTTGTTTGTCCGTCGTGACAACGAGGGCATTCTGAACAAATTAGAGAAATGATAAAGCGAACCTTATCAACAGTGAGGAAATGGTGGTACCTTCTCTACCCACACCTCTCTTTTGATGGCAAAGTTATACTCCAGTGGCAAAGAGGAGTTCAAAATGACTGGAAGCCTTGCTAGGCTAAGCGGAGAGCATATAAAGTAGCTACTATTCAGAAATGGGAAATTAATTGAGTAGTGGCAGGAAAAAAGACGATGCTTAACTTCGATGATCGAAAAAGTTTTCGCTATCTACGTGATTATGCCGTATATCTATTGTAGGCGTGTAAGCAATAATGTTTTCTTGAAACATATATACACCCAATCATCCGACAGATATTTCCAGATTTGCAATATTGCCAATCGTTCGTAGAGTATATATCATTCAGAATAATATTTCGCCAAATAATCCAAGCGTTCACAGTTACGCACACACACACACACATACACACACATATATATGTATGTATATATATACATATATATATATATACATATGCATATATACTTCGTTTCTTTTTATATATATATATATATATACATATATGTATATATATATATATATGCACACATATATATTTCGTTTCTGTATAAAAATATAGACGCGTGGGTGTATACATGTATGTATATAAATATATAATATATATATATATATATAGTTACGTATATATATATAGAAAAAAGTTACGTATATATATATATATATATATATATATACATATAGCTACGTGTATATATATGTATATATATATAGAGAGAGAGAGAGAGACAGACAGACAGAGGGAGAGAGATATGTATATACATATATATGGGTGTGTATATGTACTGAGATAGACTAAGTTTAAACTACGAATAAAAAAGGGTACATATCAATTTAAATGACACTTGAAATCCAGGAAAAAAACAACAATCCACTGCTCTAATTTGCTGCGAAAGTAGTTTCTAGTTAGTGCAATTTGCTAAGTAAAGAATAGGTCATTCAAAAGATTTAAATATCAAAGATATACATAGATAATATATACACAGAAATAGAAACTCAAAACACAATAAAGTCAATGCACAATGTTAGTAAGTCCACTCAGGGATTCAAAAAGATTCGGGAAGTCTTTGTTTATTTCTTCTAAATTTTTATGTTCATTCTAATTAGACAAAGATTAGCCGAATAATCCTCTCGCTGGAATATTTATGAATATATCTCAGCAATAATATGTGTATGATTAAATAGTCACCCAATCAACATATATGCATGTGTGTATATAGGAAATTATAAAAGTATAAGTTGAATATATATATATATATATATATATATATATATTTATATATATATATATATATATATATATGTATATATATATATATATACGTGTGTGTGTGTGATGTTGATTAATGAAGAGCTAAACTACAGTGAAAAAAGCACAAGCATTATATTTAACACTAAATAGAGCTTATGGGTATATTTTCGAGATGTATTACTATAAAGGATATGGAAAGGGACATATGTTTATATAAGTACATATTCGAACGTATTTATTTGTTAACTGATTATTAGATAATAATCTATACCCAAGGTAGGACTTCATATTAAATAGATAATGTGTTCAGAATTCCTCTATTTACATAATTATTTCATAAATCTTTATATAAAAATGTATTTTCTATTTAAATAATTGTTCTGTTTATTATTGAAATCTTTTCCAACCCAACTATACAGGTGATCAACTGATGTAAATATTAATTATAATAGAATAATAATTCAGAATATCTATAAACATGTTCATTTCCCAATGAGATTATCTGCAGTTTTCCTAAAATGAGCTATTTAGGAAAAACATGTCTTCCAGTGAATTGAGGGTTTCCTACCGTTTAGGAGCAAAAAAATAGCCACAATCTAATTTTTGAATATTTAATATATGTTAGTTTTTAAATACAACATGGGTTGGCGTATTTGCGAGGATTTTCAATATAATATTACAATTTGTCATGCCTGTAATTTTACTCTATAAATCTATTAAAAACGCTGATTGTTATGGGATTTATATTTTAAATTAAAAAAAAACCACAAATATGCATACATATATATATATAAATAATATATATATATATATATATATATGTATATACCAAGAACCTTAACATTCTGCAAATTAAAATATATAAAATTTCTTTTTCGAAACAAGGGACATAGATTAAGAGACTTTCCTTATTTCTATAGAGGTTTGCAATAATGCCTCTCATCTTCAGGATAATAGTTAGCAACATACCATGTATAAAAGGTAGTATGAATTTTCAGGTTAAGACATAGTTTGAAAACTTAATACTATTAAAAATAATATGGGACGATATAAATAAGAAAGTTAATTGTCGCAAGGTTTAAACATTTGCTTCTGGTTATTGTTTGTCACGTAAATGTAAATTTCAAAATTCATTTACTCTCTTTTAGTTTCCAACATTTTATGTTTTTTTTTAACTTGAACTTCGCATATATATATATATATATATATATATATATATATATATGTGTGTGTGTGTGTGTGTGTGTGTATGTGCCTGTGTGTGCATATATATTATATATATATATATATAACACATATATATATATATGTCCGTGTGTGTGTGTGTGCACAAACGTATATTTTAACATATACGTTTGCACAAACGTATATTTTTACATATATGTTTGTGCAAAGAAATATTAGCATTTGGCACCAATTGCATATTCTTCATTAATTAGAAAAGCTTGATCTTTGTCAAGTTATCTAGATAAGGTTTACTCTAAAGCCGGCATGCTGAGCCCTTGGCATTGTGTAACTGCTTCAAATCGCTATTGTTATTGCGTGTTGCAAACTACACTCGTCCTAAACACTTTCACGAGCATTGCTGACACCACCGTCTGTCTGTCAGCGATGCTTTCCTTACACGTAGATATACTCACTATATATATGACCTACTCTGTACGCCTCGTAGACCGTAACAGATGGATTTATGTTTGTGCACACGCCATAATGATGGATGCATTCTTTTGTGTGCAGACAGTCTGAGAAATGGTAATTCTAGTTCATGGAATGAAGAATATCGTCTTTAGCATCAATGTCTCCTGGCACGGAAAGTAAGTTGACCCAACTCTATACATACATCGCCCTCATCATTAGTATCCATTGTTTGTTTTTATTCATTTTGCTTCCAAACAGACATATTGATCGGATGTTCTCATATATCCATCTAATAGCTTCGAAGAAAAATAAATACATGAATAAAGATATACTTTATTGTATGAATACTAATCGTATATAGCGGCCGAATGCAATTTTTAAGAGTAATAGACAATTACGTCTTAAACATGTATTAGACAAAAATGTATATCTGTCGTTTTGGTAAATATAATAAAAACCAAGTTGATGCATATTGTTGTTTACCTCTGGATCAAAGGTCTGCATAAATTTCGCTCGCGTTCTTATTGATCGATTTAACTCAATCTTGTTGCTTTTGAATAATTTATTAGTAATTTAAACAACAATGTTAACGTCCTTAACGAGGTCTATGGATGTTTTGTATTGTACAATATGATAGACTTTATCTAATTTAACTTAATCTAATATACATAATAGAACATATTGATCTATTAATTGCACCTTTTAATAGCCATGATTGGAACGTAGCATACTTTAAAATAAGAAATAATTAAGAAAGGCAATAATGAATTAGAATACTCTAATAAAAAGGAATTTGAACAACACATTGCAGTAATACTATTAAACGTATACAAGGGTCGACAGTTTAGAATAAAGATAAAAGAGCCATAGCTAGAAAAACGGAATATTTATCTCATATCTAACTGGCTTTGAAACCTTACATTTTCTTTGACTGACTCAATCTATTCAGTGTTCAACTACAATAGAACCCTGGTATACGTCATTAAAAATTAGTTACAAAATACAGCACAGTATATAATAAACTCACACACACACACATATATATATATATATATATATATATATATATATATATATATATAATTAAATGCCATTATGAATAACGCCGTAAGGCGGAACAAATTCCATAACCAAGGGCTGAGAAACATCATATTTTACATCGTAAGCTCACGAATAATCGTTTCCTGGGGTAACCGTATCCTGGGGGTTCTACTGCATTTAGTTAAGGAGGCCGATTGTTCCATACATAAACGTATTTATACACACGCATACACACAGGCACAGACACGCACACACACATATTAGTCTTATTTTTAGTATTCCGAATTTTACTTGTTTTTTATAATTCAGTAATAGTTCATATACTAATGTATATATATGCATGTTTTATTAAATAGCACAGACAACTCTTGCTTGTTTTTCTTGTAATCCTCCTTTCCTCTTTGTCGAACCATTTTCCGGTCGTTTTTTTTTTTCGAGTGAAAAAAGAAATTTTCCATAATCGCGACCGTTTTCGACCTCCATTGGTCATCCTCAGGCGAGTAGTAAAAAATAAGAAATAAAAAAAGAAATTGCAAAAATGAAAATAGCGAGATGCAATGAAAAGACGATTAAAATCGCTTACAATCATTAAAATACTCAAAAGCGCTTGAGCGTGCCCTCCATTTGATTTTGAGTCTGGTTAATCGTTGGTTTATTAATGTGGATTAGCAATGCCTCAAAGATTTGTAGGCGCACCTCGCCTTATGAGAAAGTGAAAATGGTCGTGTGTTTTTATTGATATGCCTCTAAATTCAGTTTTAGGGGTGTGGTGTGCTCTGAGGTTATTATAGATTCGTGGAACACAGGTGGCATGTTATATATGTTAGATTATCCCCCACATGTGTTTGTTTTTATATATATATATATATATATATATATATATATATATATATATATATAAAGGAGATTAGAACAATAGTCTAAAGAGCTGAGTGTATTTAATGTAACAGTGAAATTACTAGTTTAATTAAAATACAGGAAATAGAAAGTGCTCGTTGTAATTTAGATATATAATAAGCTCGATATTACTTTATATAAATTAAAAATCACATTGCTTAATATATATATATATATATATATATATATATACATACATTTACAAAAACAGAGAGAGAGAGAGAGAGAGAGAGAGAGAGAGAAGGGGGAGATAGAGAAATGTAGAAATGTAGGTTCGATATTGAAACACTAATAATTTAAATGTTACTTGTTGATATTAACCTATTAGGTCCGATCATATAGAAATATATAAATATTATATAATATTATATTATAATATTTTTATGCGAAAAATTTCTTATCTATTTTAGATTTTAAAGCACGGATTTTAGTGCATTTTATAAAAATCGCAAATTAGTACGTTATACGTGGATTTTTCAGCGATGAACAGCAATGAAAAAAGAATTACTGCTTCAGAAATAAAAACCAAATATGACAAAATATATAAACAATCACAACTAATTAGTTTGCTATCTCGGAAAGACATGGACATCGCTACTATGAAATGAGCATCTAACTAACTTCATGAAGAAATTATATATATATATATATATATATATATATATATATATATTATATCCGAATTTTTTTTTGGGGGGGGGTTCGGAATCGGTATCGAAATCGGAAAAAATGTGTGCCTATTTTACGACACCGATACCGATTCTTTTAATTGGGTTTTATTTGATGCTCTATAATGAAAAGCATTCTACCACTGATAGTAATACTGAAATAATGAATATATATTGACTTAACTATTAGTAAAATTAAAATCGATAGATTATCCCTCACATGTGTTTTTTCCGTCTGAGAGAATGTATGTACATTTTACATGGGTTTTACGGTAATTGAAAAACAATTTTAGAGATAAATATATAGTGATTTATAAAGAATCGGAATCGGTAATTCTATCATAATCGGACAAAATATTGGAATCGTGTCATCTCTAATATGTGTGTGTGTGTGTGTGTGGGTGTGTGTGTGTGTTAACATACACACACATATATATTAGAGATGGCACCATTCCAACATTTTTCCGATTATGATAGAATTACCGATTCCGATTCTTTATAAATCACTATACATTTATCTCTCTGCATACACACACACACACACACACACACATATATATATATATTTATATATATATATATATATATTGTTGTTGTTGTTGTTTTTCATTGGCAAAAGGGTGTTGATTCTAATGGTGCTAATTTCGATTAATAATTATTTTGTTGGAGCCGAGATATGTTCATCTGAATTTAAATGTTGAAAACTGCATGAAATTATAAATAATTCAATAACAAAGATTTCTCGGCAAAAAGAATTATTTAAAAATAATTGAATTCATTCAAAAAAGTATCGCGAGATCTTATTTATTTGTTTTTGTTCGCGATACTTTTTGAATAAATCCAATTATTTATAAGTAAATGCATTTTTACCTACATGCGAGGTGAGAATAAATTTCCCCTTTATTACTTTGGTACCCCCAAGTGGGGAGCGGCCTATATATTGTTTATAAAATATAATTATCCATTTAGAAAACAATGTATATATATATATATTATATATATATATTGTTTTTCCGGTAATTTTGATTTTATTGAATTATTTATGAGGTTAACAAAAAATGTCTTGCGGTGTTAACTTTTAAATTTAGATGAACATATCTCGGCTCAAACAAAATATTGACAGAGTCTTGAACTTTGTCAAGGCAGGATAAGCTTTTGTAGCAGCTCCGTCCCAAATGTGGCAACGGTAATCCATCCTTACACGTACTTGGTTCTTATACAGCATTATAAATTATCATATGCATGCCAAATGAGTGAAAACAATTTTAGACTTTGAGCACTATGGCATTGAAATAGAACAGTAAACTAAATTACGTATATATATATATATATATATATATATATATATATATATATATATATATAATAAACATTCAATGTATACACACATATATATATATATATATATGCATACATTGAATGTTTATTTTATAAAAGTAATTGATTTCAACATATACCGTTTTTATTTAATGTTTTAAAGTTGTTATGGAAGAAGGAGAATTACTAACAGTTAGGAATAAAGCTTAAAGGTGTCTGTTTGATTGTAGCAGAGCATATATGGTATAACACTTTGGTAAATCTCCAAGACTTACTTTCTTCTATTCCAGTATGAATTTTCCCATTACAGCTGTTTCGTTAACAGGTGGACATGTCTGTGACTTTATGTTTTAACTTATATCCTCCAACCTATCAACGGATCATATGCGTTTCTTCCGATGTTATTTAAAAACGTAATTGTACATCATACATATGATATATTTTTAAAGAAAATATGCATGACCACGTCTTTACAGGTCAGCCATATTGATTATGGTGCAACCAAGCATTCTCACTTAAAACCTTATTTTATTATTACACCATTTATTACACTTGTTAACTAAACAATTGTAATGGTAGAATTCACACTGAAATAAATCACTTTCACTCCATACAAGGCATATCGCCGCTTAAACGTAAGATACTAATATGGGTCATGCCTAAGAAAGATTAACAAGATGTTGGTTTACGTTACGTCTCAACTTCTGTATATCGGTATACTGAAGGCATATTTAGCTAGGCAACGCCAAAATTATTACTGGTTTTGCACAGACGCAGTGGATTCTTAACAAACAAAGAGGCATCCTCAAGCAGAGTTAAATACAGGAAAAATGTTCAATCATGTAAAACAACATTCTTGATACGTACCTAATCGACGATCGGAATGATTTGGTTTCGGTTGGGAATATGAAACAAATGATAGATATTGCCAACACTGATTTTTTGTGTGGATTGTCTTCTCATCAGCAAAGATACTGCGGTATATTTGAACCGAGACACATTCTAAAACCACAAAAGTTAATGGTAGAAACAGTTTTCGACTGGAGTTCTTTTGCAAAAAGTGCCAGCAACATATTAACAAAAGAGTGAGGCGTAAAAAAAATAAATATCAAACTATTTTGTGGAACGAATTTTATGATATCCATTGAAAATAATGAAGTTTAATTTGGATTTATCTGTTAACAAATAACGTTCGAAAAAATACCTCATTGCAAATAATATAAATATTCTATGATAGTCAACTCAGTCTCTACTTTACAATTAAATCGAAAAGAGGTGGTGTTATTTATAAATTACAATCCAAATATGAACTTCACTACACATTGCAAAATACTAAAATGTAACATAATAACAAGTAAAAAATGCGATTCATTAACTGCACAATACATACATATTACTTTTTGTATAGAACTGTTTTATGGCGTTATGAAAAATATTTTTTTGTATTGTATGAATATTTTACTTCGCAAATAGAAAGAGAGAAAGAGGATTAATTTATTTAAGTGAATTCACTGCTTTCGAAAATGTTCATATAAATGCAAATATTAAAACAATAGTCTACGTGCTAATATCTTTCTATCAATATAAATATATATATATATATATATATATATATATATATATATATATATATATTGATGTGATCATAATTTAGGAAATAATGTTGGTAGGGAATCTAGACTAAGATATTTTAATGTAATATAATAAGAATAAAAGTGAAAAATAGGAAAGCAACACAACATTTTGCCATTTCTCATATTTTCTTTTCTTACACAACAATAGATGAAATTCCCCAAGATAAGGTAATAGATAATGCTGTTTACTGTAAAATGAGAGTTGCCACAACGACTGAGTGTTTATAAGCTCGAGCGATTAATACTATATTTTAAAGTATTACAATAAATTACAGACACACAATATATGAAAATAGAGTACTTGTGCATTTAACGAACCAGACGTAACTCAGCATTTGCTCGGATTTGCCCGGTACATGAATCCAACAGCCATATAAAACCGAGCGTTGCCGATAAAATAAAAACAACGCTACAAAATAACTGTAAAATGTAGAAACATCCAAAATAAATAAAAAGCAAAAACCTACCGTTCATTTATGTTTTTTATTATTATTAGTATTATTGTTTGAAATTGTTTTCTGTTTGCAAAATAAATACATATAAATATTTTTTTGTAAACAAATAATAGTTAGTAATTATTTTATTTCATGAAACGTTTTGTTTTTGTTTCAACATTTACGTAAAATAACCAACAAAAATTATATTTGTAGGATATATTTTTAAAAACAAATAATAGTAATTGCTTTTTTATGAAACTTTTTTTTCAACTATTTACGTAAGAAAAAGAAAAAAATCGTAAGACAAAGGGAAGGAACAAAACATTTTTTTTTAACCAGAGATTTTTTTTTGTGTTAGGAGCAAGTAAAAAAAAAATTCTGTTTTTTTTTTTTTTTAATTAGAATCTCTGCGAGATTTTTTTTCCATGAATATATTTTCTCAGGAGGATGTATTTTCCTCACACTTTTTAAGGGAATCAGACGACAAAGTGGCCAGCGAATGTGATAGGAAGCTCATTACCAACCGGGTAGCTTTCGGTGATGTGGGTTAACATGGAGTCAAACGGCTTTCTACAAAACTTTTGTCTTCCCATGAACTCTAAACGATAGGTGTGCAAAAGCTCCTGGTTGGTTCCGCATTCTTGTTTATTCCGTTGCTTTGCTTCCTTCCACACCCGCTCCACATAATTTTTTGTTGCCTGTGTTACGGGATCTACAAAATTAAAGCTGTGATTTTCACCGTTAAATGGTGATAACCCTCCTCTCCTCGCAGTTTGCTGCAAGCCCTCCAACAGTCTGATACGACCGTGGTGCCCGGCAGAATGCATTTTCTTATTAGTGGAAGGAGGGCTTCGGCTTTCCTATTTGGTATGTTAACCAAATAAACTCCTTTTCGGCGAGGTCGCCGTATCCACCGAAGACCCAGATCGGTGTTAAACGTCTGCCGACGTTGTGTTTCCGGTGGTTGAAGACAGACTCGTCGATTTCGACCGTATGACCTGGACCTCCTATGTGCCAGGGATTTCTGAGAAAGTAATCCTAGCATATATCTCGCAGGAATTTCTTCCAGTCCACAATTGTGTGGCGTGACCACAACCCACATTCGCGCTGGAGATTCCTAGTCGCCGCCATCTCGAACGCCCATATCGAAATTCCCGTATCGTGCTCGGCGCGCGCACGCACGTCTAAACTAAGCGCGCAGCGTTTTGATTGGCTGGTGATCATGTTTCGTCATACAGCAGCAAAACCCGAGCTGTTGTTCGTCAAATGCTGAGTTACGTCTGGTTCGTTAAGTGCACAAGTACCAAAAACAGTTTATTCTAATGTTTTTTTTGGGTGGGGCAATCAGGTTACTCAATAATGTTTTAATTAAAGATTAAAAATCATAATTTTCAATTTTCTCATTTACTTATCTGCGCAATAATGTCATCCGGCATATAACTATATATATCTTCAGATTAAAAAATCAAAGATAACAAACTACCCTCGCCACCAAAAAAAAGTTGCATTACAGAGAATGGGAACGGTCTGTATTTCGTCCAGATCCAGGCGGGAACCATCTCCACTGCTTCGACCAGGAGTGATTGGTTAAGAAATCAGCTCCCATTTCTTCTTCTCATTCCTTCTCTCAATAAGCAACCTCAGGACTGGGGTGGACAGGTTAATTTTTCTAGTATCTTACAACTAGCTTGAAACTCCTTCGTCCTCGATGTTTTTCAATTTTATATTTTATTTTACAATCCTCTTTTTACGTGTTTTTACGTTTTGATTTTATTTGCATTTACTTTCTCTCTATTTCTGCACACACCCATCCAAAAGATCTAAATAATAAAAAGTTATATTGGAATAAGTAAAGAAACACATACAACTTGGAGGATAAATCATTTCCCGCTGCGAACACAGAATTCTCCTTTTCTTTTACACGGTGGTCACCGCTTATCAAGGCCAAGGGTTGATTATTATGCATTAGTCATTGTGATTTTAGCGTAGTAAACATTTGTGGGATTTTTGTAACTTGGCTTACTTAGGAGAACGGTTCAATAAGAACGTTCATGTTGGACTTGAAGACAATCAGATTGTAGTCAGCTAGAAATCAGGCAACCGGAATAGAGTTCCACAGGCGAGCAGTTCTAAGAAAGAAGCCATGTTCATGGTGTCTACGTTTAGGTGTAGGCACGGATAAAGAGTGTCGGTAATTGTTGATAGTGGTTCTGGAAGACGAGTGTTTTTCGTGAAAGTCTGGCGAGGAGGCACCAGAGATCGAAGGTCAGATGAGCACCTACCATGAAAATAACGATAAAGCAGGGACAGGCTCGCTACGTCTATTCTGTTGGAAAAGGGTTGCAGAGAAGAGAAAAGGGCATCCCCCACTAAGCTACCAATCTATGTTGAACTCTGTCAAGATAGGATAAGCTGCTTCTAGCAGCCCCTGTCCAGATATGGCAATAGTACTCCATCGTTGGCCGAACCTGGATTTTATATCGGTAGAGAATTACATCAGGAGTGATATATCTACTGGAGCGGTAGACGGATCCCACCATCTTTCCAGCGACTTTGGAAATTGATTTGATAGACGTGTTCTACTTCAGATCAGAAGTAAAGATCAAGCCCAGAAGCTTGTCAAAACATAACACCTCCCCAAGACGAGAGCCATTCATCTCGATGGGTAGCAGCTGGGCAGCAGATCGCTGATGATGTAAAGATAGAAGCTTGGTTTCAGATGCATTAACAGTATCCAGCCACTTCTTCCCCAGTTTACCACGTGTTCAAGATCAGAGGAGAGGGAATCAGAGATAACTTGGTCGTTTACGGTCTTCGAAGTGCTTCCATAAATGATTGTGTCGTCAGCATAAATGTCTGCGAATGATGTGCGGATGTGGTCTGGAAGATGATTGATATAGATCAGGAAAAGAGTTGGACCCAGGAAGGACGCCTGAGGGACTCCAACATTAATAGTGAGAGCCTCTGATTTCTGTTCATCAATCACTAATCTTAAGAACCTATCAGAAAGAAATGATTTAATAGTTGAGAAGACATTTCCAGCTATACAATGACTGGAGATCTTGTGAAGTAGGCCTTTATGCCATACCTTATCAAAGGCCTTTGATATGTCAAGGGCAATTGCCCTAGAGAGGAAGCCTCCATCGGGGGATTCGCCAATCCTATGATATATAATTGTAAGCACGTCTGCTGTAGATCTAGCAAAACGGAAACCATATTGCATGTCACTAAGAAGATTATTTTTGCTGAGATGGTTGACTACTTCCTTGTTTAGCGCATATTCCAGCAGCTTACTCATGATGCATAGGATACGTATTGTTCTGTATTGAGAGGAAGCTGAGCGATCACCTGACTTCTTAAATACAGGTCATACTGATGAGATTTTCCAATGTGCTGAGAAGCATTTCTCCTTAAGACAACGCTTAAATAACTTGGTAAAAGCTCTAAGAACATAGTGAGTTAGGTTTGCTAGTGACATTATTACATAAGGAAAAAAAGAAAATGCCAAAGCATAAACTGGTGTTATGGCTGATGAAGGGTATATTTACGACACTAAATTGATGATTTTATTTTTTGATTAACAAGTGCTCATCTAAAAACTTATGCATGGGTGTCTTCTCAAATACTAATTATGATTTACAAGACTCTTATATCGAGGGAAAAATTGTTGATCTATTTCAAGTGGGCTGAGCGTGATTAACTAGATTGAACCTTAAGAAATTTACCGTTTAATACACACACGAACTTTGATTTTTAGTCGCACGATATCACAAGGAGGGAAAGAGAATATGAAAAAGCAAAAACATGCCCGATTAAGGTTATATGTCGTGGAAACTAAGTTGATGATTATATTTTTTTAAATAAAAAGTGTTTATAAGGAAAATATCTACGCTGTATTTGTTTCTAACTTACCAATTCAAATAAGAACTTACACAACGCTTACATCGACTGGACATCTCTGTTAAAAGACCATTTAAAAAGCTGTAATTAGTCAGGCAAAAAAAATCAATGCAAGTAAACATTGACAATATAATCAATATAGCATATTAATTCGTAGCTCAATTAATAAGCTCTTATAATTCTGCCCCACACTAACATATATTATAATAGCAATACTCTCTAAGTTTTGTCGTGTAACTCGAAAATACCAAGATAACACAGAAATATATTACGCAGTGAACTGCTCAGTTAGTAAAGAGAAAAATAATGTTCCATATTTTAGAGATAAAGGAGTACTTGATTTCGTTAGTTTCATTACGAAATCCTTCTCGGTGGCTGAACCTTTTCTCGCTGAAGCGCCGTAAAATGAGGGGTGACTTAATTGTGGTCTGTACACTCCTTCATTGCCATTACAACCTTCCTCGGGGTACTTCTCTTCACCCCGGCACTCGAACCTGGATTGAGAGGGCACAACCTGAAACTATTACATCGGAGATTCCAGCTAAACCTACACAAAGTCGCATTTTCCATTCGCATATATTGGCTCCCTGGAATAGACTACCGCTTGCGGTTGTCACCGCACCAACAACGGATCAGTTCAAATGGAACTTGGACAGGGGCTGGTCAACTGTATTTCCGACCGTCTAGATTCGCAGCGCCCCTCCCTCACGCTTAGTTCGCGTTCCTTCTTTATTCTCTCTTCCCCTGCTCTTTTAACGTCGAAGGCACATGTAATGTTTTAATTATGCTGAATAAATTGAATTGAATTATATTGAATCTTGAATATTGATCAAATATTATCCGCAAGAATAGATCCCTATTTTCCTTCGAACATTGAATACAGTAAAATTAAATAAAAATGAGCATAACCAACCAAATTGAATAGAAATTTCACACCTTTCCCTCATAAAAGAACGTTATTTTTTGCCAGGAGGATAGCAGGATAAAAAAACAGATACTACTGTGCACTCTTTAAAAAAAAAGAAAAGATTAATGAAAGTTTAATAATAGTACAATAGAAAATTTTATAGAAATAATATAGTTCCGATTCGATTTATGTATAGCACAGTGTCTGCATTCTTTTCCCTGCTCGGAGGGCGAGTCTAAGGGAACAGTATGCTCCTGAAAAGACTGCTAAAACTATTTACAAAAACGACCCAACATCAGCTCCTCTGTATAAAGACAGTATAACTGGTGTTTACGCTTACCTCTCCTTTACCCATGTTACTGTCACGGTGTACTAGATAAAGAAATAGCTTTACCGGCGGTATTATAATATTATATACGGGTAAATAAATCTTACAAAACATCTTTAAATTATAAAATTTATTTAAATGTTTAACGTATTATACATCTCAGTATATGCAGAAAAATACGTGCTTACTGTTCGAGATGTCCCGTTTAGAATTGAGTATTTTTTCTATCGTAGAGTTCAGAATATATTTCAAAAGTATTATTTTTTCATAGATGGTTGTGTAAATCATAAATAATTTCAGACGAAACAAATTGTTGTCTCGCTGAACTGTCTGCTATTTTTCTCATTACTTCTACTGAATGAGAGAATGGCTCAACCCGATTTAATAAGGGCAGTGACATCGTACCTAAGTAAACTGGTTTCTTTCTTATGAAAAGGACATAAATTATGGTTATTATGCTCATTTAGTTACGTCGTGTAGTATATCCGCATGGATAGCAGAAGCAATAGTATTACGAACGCTTTTACCTAAGGTCGTCTAGCTGTAAACACTATCAATAATTCCCCCCACTCTTTATCTGTGCCTAAACCTAAACGTAGATTCCATGAACAAAGCTTCTTTCTTAGAACTGCACGCCTGTGGAATTGCCTTCCGTTATCCTGCTTTCCGGCTGACTACAATATAGTTGTCTTCAAGTCTAACGTAAATAAGTTCTTGATGAGCCGTTACATATAAGTTATCAAATTTACCAAATTTTCATTACTAATGATTACTATATTGTCCAATTTCTACTGTACACTCTTTAACCCTTATCTTTGAGTGGTCTCTTGGCCTTGATAATGTGGTGATGCCTATGGAAAAAGGTCCTAAAATCATGCGGTGTCATCTGTTTAAGAACTTTAAAAATGTCAGGTCAAAAGCTTTGAAAACCATATATCTCAGGATATATGTTCTATATTTATTTCATAATAACGTGTAACACCTTAGCTATATCATGATGCAATCTCCATTTAAACACTGACGATTGCTGTATCTTAATCATGATTATTGTCAATAAGGTACACTATAATATGTTATTACCGCTTTTTAACATTGACAAATTTGTTGAGACAAGCGACACAAAGTGCAGCTTCACTTACATTGCTTCCCAGTCATTCTGTTTTTGTGTTATTGTCAGCATCATTCTTGAATGTGTTGCCATCATCCGGATCATCAGCATTATTATGTTTTTCACTGACAAACACAGTTGCCTGTGAGGTTGGATTTTCTTCCACGCCTTGAGCTATTTCTTTATCTAGTACACCGTGACAGTAACATGGGCAAAGGAGTGGTAAGCGTAAACACCAGTTATACTGTCTTTATACAGGAGAGGAGATGTTGGGTAGTTTTTGTAAACAGTTTTGACAGTGTTTTCAGGAGCATACTTTTCCCTTAGACTCGCGCCCCTTGTAGGGAAAAGAATGCAGACACTGTGCTATACATAAATTGGTTACCTTATATATGATGTACGGTACTGTACGATGCTGAGAATCTTGTTTAAAATATAAAGTCAGGTCATATTTTAGAAGATTTTCGGATTGGTAGCTAATTTGTATACATCCACAGATTAACATTTTTTTCGAGTTAATAAAACTTTAATTGTAATAGTTAACAGGCGAAGAACAAAGATATTTTACATATGGACATGAAAATTCATGTGAAGGAAATGTACCAGATCCAATTATTTTTATAGGTTGATTCAAGTTTCCGGTTGGTTGCCAGCAAAACATTGTTCAATTTTATTGTTCAGTTTTTATCGCGATTGTCTCCTTATATAATCTGCCATTTACTTTTGTTATACCCTTTCATTATCATAAAAAAGTATATAAGGATCACGAAGACCTATTGAGCCGTATTACGTGTAGTCGTTCTTGTAACGTTATGCTGCATTGTCTTTTAAACCAGGTATACCGTTCTAAATCACCATGTTCAATTTGGATTACTTAATGGTGGTATAAAATTGATACAAGTAACTTTACTGCACTCTACATAAAACATTAAAATGGATTATATATGTATAATTCTTTTATAAATTAAAGGCATTTATATCGAGTTTCGGACATGTTTATACGTGTTTTCTAAGGCCGAAAGAAAGTAATACAAATCCGTATCTTTATCTGTCTGATCCGATTTTAAAAATTATTATTGTCAGAAATCACAAGGAGATTAAATACATTCTGATGAAACGCAGCTTTAAGCTGAATGGAACGAAGCAGATTAAAATGTTTACAATATGTTGTGTAAGAGAGAAAACCGCGCCATCACGATCCAAAAACGAAAGTAATTGTTCTTTCAAGTTTAATATATTAACTCTACGTTTTACTTTTGCCTCCTGCGAGATAGAAAAAAAAGTAAACAACTTTGAATTATATATATATATATATATATATATATATATATATATATATATATATATATATATAGTCTTGGAAGCGTTCTTAACCTTTAAAACTACACAAAATATCACTATTTAATTTTTTACCATTCGCTAAAAAAACTCTTTAGTCAGTAATTCATTTTATAACCTACAGTCACTGCATCAACTTTCTCTCTCGAATTCACTATAGTCCTAATGTAATTTAAAAGATCATCAGTTGTTTTCCATGAAGCACTGTTTCGGTTATTTAAAAACAAAACAGTATATTAAATCATGGCTCCCCAATAGTGTTGACTAAACACCACCTCTCTTAATCTTAATAAGACATATTCCAGATATTGAATCTGGTTCCCTATTTTTTAATTAATTTGGCTTACATATTCATGTCATAAAAATAAATTTCTTACCTGTGAGATTCATCTATTTCCAAATTCAAAATGGATATATTTTTTAATTTACCAGTCTTGTATTTATAAGATTAGGATTAAATTATATATAAAGTTTAAACATATTTATAAATATGTATATTTTTTATAATTATTTCATTTTATATAATACATTTTATACATTACTAATATAGTTTTGGATTTCCTTTATCAATATATTCTGGTTAATTTTATACGATTCAAAAGCATCAGGATAACGACCAATCGCTTTATTTTTCTGTTTAAATATGTTAGTTTTATCACTACCTAGTTTTATCATCCTTATTACTAAGCTAGAAACTGGGGGGGGGAATAAAGTCGATTAATTTTAAAGTAACGCAGGTTATTCTCAAAAACTCTGACATTATAGTTCCATGAAACATTTTATTGTATATTTTATAAAGAAAAACCCTATCCTCAATTTTTATATCTAAATCAAAAAATGTAGCCTGTTGTCCTCTATGTTCAAAATTCAATTCTTAACTCCTTTGGATATATAAGATGGTTATTTTTTCGAATTCACCATTATCGTTTATACATATAAGATCATCTATAAATCTCCTACGCCCATGAAAATTATATGTTTTAGATATATCATTCTTTATTTGTGATGATGATATATACATATATATATATATATATATATATATATATATATATATATATATATATATATATATATATATATATATATATACTCAAGTCTATGTAAATAGAGATTTGCCCAAAATTGTGCAAGATCCAATCTCATTGGGATACCTATCGTTGTGAGTATTATTCTATTTCCTATTTGAAAATAACATTCTTTAATAAGATGACTTATAAGTATTTTTAAAATACCTTCAGAAACACTAGTTTTGCTGTGTTTTCATTTTTACACAGAAAGCTTTAGTGTTTGAAAAGTCCATATATTTACATTTACCACCTTCAAAACTAAATCTTAAGTATCATTTAATAATTTAATAAGATTTTCATGTGGGATTTTAGAATATAGTGTACTTAATTCATAAGTCGCTATAGATTGTACGTTTATTCCGAAGTTTATTTGGTCTAATTTTCTTTTAGTGGTTGTGAATTATTTACTACACAAAAAAGATTTATATTACTATGGAATTTTCTTTAGTGGTGGAAATTATTTATTTGATTCATAATTAATTTGAATATTTTATATATAGCTTTAATTAAAGATTTAGTAATGCACTCTTTGAACCTACAACACCCCTAGCACTAACTGGAGTTTTGTACATTTAAGGTATCCAATACATACACGATTGTTTGTTTTATGTTTTTCTTCTGCCTTTTATCCTGCTTTTTCACTAATAATATTATTATTCAGAATAATGCTGTCTGAATTAATAATACTAATTTATAGCTATCTGAAACTTTACCTATAATTCTTACTTCTATCACTAATCGTTGTATATAATATTTTTTTACATATAGAAACTATATTACTTGCCGCTTTATCAATAGGAACAATTACAAACTTATATTGATGCATTTTCAGTTCCTCTAGTATTTCTGAAATTTTAAGTATAGGATTATTGTTTTTAGGATGTTAATTATTTTTATACGTTTCACCTTTGTATTTACGCATTTAAGTATATTATTTTTCCATGCATCAAACGTAGACCGCGCTAATTTATTTTATGTACCATAATAATTAAACCTTCTATGCTTTATTTACTTCATTAACTTCTCAGTGTAATTTAGACATTTTGAGTTTACATTCTACCTTCTTGCGTTCAATTTTCATAATTTTCATGCGTTTTTCTGCGTATGACATGACCTGTTAGTATATGCATTAAAATGTAAAACAACGTATCTTGGTTTGTCAATATAATAATTTTATTGCTTCTAAAATTAAACTACATATATATAAAAGGCGGTTTATCTATGTGTGATAGCAGCAGAGAAAAAGAGTTTCTTGAGCCTCTGAAACGGACGGACCGATTTTTTAATTTCATACATTTACTTTCTCTGTCTGACAGTGTTCTAAGATAGATGTTTCATATCTGAACCCCACTCATAAGTATCATAAACCGATAATTAAAAGTAAAAGTAGTGAGACAACATGGTGGACCGATGCACAAAATAGAGAGAAAATGATCACTGCGGAGAAAGAATAAGAAAGACAGGAAAAGGGAAAAATAACAGTCACCTTCTCTAGGTCTATACTAGGTCAGTACATACTTTTTAAATGCCAACTAAAATGAGATTTATTTATCTGACTTTGTTAAAACAGATTTAGCAAAGATAAAATTATTGGGGATTTATCAGCGTATTTTAAGAAGGATTTGTCTCAATTTAATATTTTATATTAAACCTCTTCATTCGGTCTTCGCATCGACGAAAATATTACGTATATATATATATATATATATATATATATATATACATACATATACATATATATACATATATATGTGCATATATATACATATATACATATATATACATATATTTATATACATATATATACATATATAAGTACATATAAATACATATACACATATATATACATATATACACATATATATACATGTATATACATATATATGTACATATATATACATATATACATATATACATATATATATACATATATACATATATATACATATATACATATATACACATATATATACATATATATATATATAACAGATTATTATGTAGTAGTTTGTAGTAGTTTGTAATATAAAAAGTAGTGTTAGAATAATGTGAGCATTACTGTCTTAATTAAAAAGTAGTTATGCAAATTAGACAGAAATACGCCTAGCAGTAATTTGTAGGTCTATGGCAACAACATATTTATTGCATTATTTTGAATCTCGAGTATATATCCGACAAATTTAAACGCAATTAATCAACCGAGAACCACATCACTCTACATAAAAACATATAAGATATAAATGGATATAAAATTGTAAAATCAAAACAAAGGACAGAATATGATGTTATCAAAGTCCTATTAATTTGTTACTACTCTATAAATCATATTTAGAAATATTTAGTGTATTATGATTCTAATATAAGCAACCTGTTTTATTTGTTATATAGGAATAATAAAAGAACACGTTTATACATTTGGGATAATTGATGAAACTATGGATTACATGATCCCTCCTATTAACTACTATACTTAGTATACTCAAGGTTTTAAAATTATTCAAATACTTTATTTGAATTAAATACTAGACAACACGTAATTTTGTTTTTATTAGCCAGTAACTGTGAAAAAATCAGCTTAATAAAACTTATGGGACAGATATTTTGTTACATTTCTAATTATTATTTTTTTATTGAAAGTGTTTATTTATAGGCACCGAACAAAAAGGTTCGTAGAAATGTACTATTTGATACTAAAAGGGAATTAAGTAATTATTCTTAGTATTATATGATCTTTAACGTAAGGGTTCTAGTAAAATTGCACTTGAGTATTTGGTGACAGATTTCTATGAATAAAATAACAATGTGCATTAAAGTATGTGGTTTTATGTGTTTGATAAATAAATTAAAGTGTGTACGCAGTGCTACTAAAAGAATAAAGTTTTAGGTTGAAACGTGTTTTTTTTTCTGCGGGAAATGATTGGTCAAGACTGCTTGTTGTTTTCTGCTAACACGTAAGATGCGTGAGAAACTTTTATCAACAGTCAAAGGGATATCTCTTATATTTATCATCATATCGTATAGATATAAAGATTAGATTTTTGGCATTGTTTTACCCAATATTGTTTTTACTCATACTTCTTTTTAGAAATAAATCGGTTACTTATAGGAATAAATACGTTTACGTTGCCAACTTTGACTGATTTTCAGTCCGTGTCATTACCAACTTAACCAGAATTACCCCCTATCCACTACACCGAATATGCGATCTTTGTTTATTCATTAAGTAAAAACAAAAGCGCACTTCCATTATACACGCTAGTAAAGTTAGTGTTTTAATCTGTAACATATATATTTTCCTGCTTTCCGGCTGACTACAATATGGTTGTGTTCAAGTCTAAAGTAAATAAGTTCTTAATGAGCCGTTCCATATAAGTTATTAAATTTACCAAATTTTCATTACTAATGATTACTATATTGACCAATTTCTACTGTACACTCTTTAACCCTTATCCTTGAGTGGCCTCTGGGCCTTGATAATGTGGTGATGCCTTTGTAAAAAAAAAAATATATATAATAATATATATATATAATATATATATATATATATATATATATATATATATATATATATATATATATATACCAGAGTTCAATACGTTCTAACATCTATCCTAGTAAAAACGGAGTATAGCGCGCACATATTACCGACTGTGCGTCGGTATCCTCTTGTTACATTCGTTAGGCCTCTTACTGAGGATATTTGCTATTTTCCCGGGTACTCGTCTACAAAACTTTTATATGCAGCGCTCTTCATCACAGTAGCAACACCCAATAATCTACTAACTTTTTTCCTGCTTTTGAGCCTTATATATTGAACCGACTACTATATCTCCGTTCTTACATTTCGCCTATTTTTGTATTTGTATGGGGTTTCTGCACCCAGGCTTTACCTTAGATCCGTCGTCTTAGAACAAACCTCCATAGTTCAATTTTACATCTGACTTGCATCAGGCCGTATCATCCATTGTATTTCGGATAAATCTTTCTGATGAACTGCCTTCAGATCTTGCCGTTCGTCTTTTATCAGCGCCATCTAAATCGCTTGATCTGTTATGCCTTGTCGAAAAATCGCACAGCTCCTGATTGCTAATTACTCTATTTCCCACATCAATTTCGATATGTGCATCCTCCGCTAGTCGTACTATCCTTAGCATATAGTTCCGAAATCTTCATAATCTCTATAGCCTCACGTTACATAACTATACTATATATGCACTGTGATTTGCAATAATCTTGTAATACTGTTCAAATTAGTTTTTTTCTCAATTTGTATATTTAATCATATATTATTTGACATCAACTGTAAAAAAGTTAATTAACACGTAGTAAATTAATGCTTTCCGACATGTGTTTTCATTTGCAAGATAGCACTTTAAGGAATCTGTTGTATATCGTCGAGCCATATGTTACATCAATTCTCCTCTCAATACCCGAGTGTTTTGTATTCTTTAAATATAATTTCCTCTGATTATTTTAGTCACAAAATTGAACACGATTTTAAATGTCTAAGTTTCGAATTTGAACGAAATCCATAAAAAGATGCTTCTCTATTTTAGTTTTAACGGCTATTTTGTGAAATGATTGCGGAATACATAGATGTAAACTAACATTTTAAGATAAGTGTGCCAACAGTCGATATGTAGAACTCTCAAAATCAAAATACAACCGAAATAACGCAAGGCAATATAAATAATTCGGAAATTAGATTTGATTTAGTGTTTGCAAATTATGCTGTTAAGAGGGTAATTCTGTATAACGCATACAAAAATACGTATATAAATTTTTTCAAGAGGAAACAACACATAGGGACACCAGAACGCCATGTAATTTCAAGTCAGTATTTCTGTTATCATTATCGCGTTTCTCTCGCCAAGGAATTCCTATTTGTCTAGTTCATGTTTACATATTATTCGTTTGTTTTTAATAAGTAAGACGATCAATGTGTTTGTTTTGAGTGTTCTCTCGCAGCATTAAGTTTTATAATAAGTTGCCCTACTTCTAGATAAATAGCTCTCAATTGATTTCCATGAACAGCATAATGTAATACTTTATGAAAGGAAGGTGGATTTATGGCTAACATGTAGTATTTTGGGGCAAAATGTAACTACTGACGTTTAAGAATAAAATATGTTTTATTCGACTATAATACTTTCCCAGGGTCCGCCAGCATTATAATAAAACTACTGTACGGCCTCAGTATGGAAGAAGGGAAACGTATGTCTTAATCAGTGTTCGCACTAAAATGTCTATAACACTCTTTAATCGCATCAGTAATTTAATATTTGATATAAAAAAATTAATATCATAATTACAGATAACCCTAAACAGCTGTTGTGTTTTTACTCATGTTTAAATAATGTTGTTTTTCCTAGTTATATAGATTGTATGAGTTAATAATTTCCTCATTGCTTGAACTGGTTTCGGATGGAGGCAAGGAAAACACGATTTATTCTCGATTGCTTTTGTGTTAGAGAAGAGATTCATATCCAATTATATAAACATATATACATATTTGTCTTTATTATAGAGTGGATGATGGATTAAGAATTATCCATATTGTAAATATTTGTCCTATGAAACTGTTTTGTTTCTTTTTTTTTGTCTTATAAAAATCTGCGTAAATTTACAGCCCACACATCATTAAGTATTTAATTGAACAAATCGTACGCTTCTGATTTTAAAGAATTTCACTCGAAATTTTAACAAAACCCTACAGGCAATATAATGGCGATAGCATCAAGAAAATATTCGATTCGCTTATGACTCATCCAATCAGGAATAACCAGAGAGTTAAAAACAAGCAGATAGTACATTCTATCGTATTTTTTAAGAGGACTCGCTACAGACAAGACGCAAATACAGATGATTTTGGAAGCTGAATATAATATTACTTAAACATAAGAAAACAACAATAAGTGTTCGATAGAGAAATAACGACACAGGAAACAACAATAATTTCCCTTTTTCAGAATAATATCTTAAAGAATATACGGCATAATCACGTTGACACACCGGTTCCCGCTGGATCACAGAAGTTACTCAACGTTGAAACTGGTCAGTACTAAATGGGTGACATGTTTGTGACTTCCAGGTGCTGTATGTTTTCTCCGCTTATCTCGGCATTGTTTCAGTTCGTCCTGGATTTCTCTTTGCCACTGAATCAAAACAGTACCGAATCAGGAGAGGCCTGGTTAGAGATTGCGCAACTCTTACCTGATAATTACACGCGTAGCTGCGACTACATGGGCATTCTTTGTCTTTCGAGACGAAACGGAGCCATCAAATCTGATAGAATATCACGATTAAATAGCATTATACAGGAAGCTAGAGTTAAAGGACTGCACAAAATAAACTCAAGAACAACCCGATGTATGTGTGTTTTGTTCTCGACTTGCCTCCGCTTGAGAAATGTGTAGGATTAGGCTGCCCTAAAGCTAAAATAAACACTTCTGTAGAATTCATCGCAGAATGGTAAGCGGCTATGTTGTGAATTATTGCGGATACATAGATATAAACTAAACAACTTTGTATGTACTACCTAAATAACATTATCGTGTTTAATTCTCTTGGTCGAATTATAAAAATTAAATTTATATAATAACCGTCATATTTTCTGTTTTCAAATTAGCAGCTCAATCTTTCGTCGGGAGTCGGCTAATAACAAACGAATTAAATGAGTAACCTATAAAACGTTTTTATTTATAAGGGTTCTGCATTAAAGGGTTCTTCTTTATTTCGTTCATTCTTGATGATAAATCTTTCAATCGTTTTCTTTTCATTTCGTTTTTGTACTCTTCGCAAAAAAATCGGCGGTAATCTTTCCTGTATTATTAAACATGTTCTGCGTTTTTTTATATGATATGTATTACTTAGTTTCGTTTTGTAAAAAGATCATATTCATTATCACACCTGAGAATATGATTTATACTTCCAAATTTACTACCTTTTGTATAAAGTACAGTTTGGATATTTGGATTGATAAATATCTGTCTCATATAAAAGTGTTTGATAAGGTGTTAGACACGTTTCTCTAATGTAATTACCTTTCCCTTTTCTGCATCCTTTCTCTTGCAGAGTTGATGTTACTAGTCTGTCATTTTTTGTAAAAATTATCATGGCATAATTTTATTAAAAATCATTTGGTTTATTCACTGCTTTTTATACCTCGTTCGGTTTTGCTCTTGGTCTGGTAATCTCGAAATTCTTTGATTTTTTTTTAGATATTATTTTAACTTCCTGCATATTAAAAAACCGTATTTTTTAATTGAAGACATCGGTTTGGAAAAAGGCATCTTGTTAAAACGTACTACGATGCGGCATGACAGATTATTTGAAGTTGATATAACATAGTGAATAAAAATTAGCTGTATTTACAGCATTAGTTAAAAAGGGTTAAGTTTATTTTATTATAAGACATTTTATTTAATATAATCCCTGTCGATATGTTTATATTTTTTCGTTATTTGTATTTCTTCTATTACAATAATTTATTTAATTTCATTATTCTTTTCATTTTCTCTGTTTTCGCTTTGTTCTACAGCTTTATTCTGTATTTATAACCTTTTTATAAGTCTTTATATAAGCCTTTTTTGTTATCTTTTCTTTTATTTGTTCTTTTATTGTAGTCGATTTTTCTAAATTTATTTAATCATTCATTATTGTTCAAATTTTGTCTATTTTTTTCGGCTTGATTATTTTTTTTTATTCGACTTCATTATTTTTAGCTAGTATGTGCATATCTGTACATAATAATTTTTCCTATCTATTTTATATTTATCAAGGTAGGTATTTTATATTTCCCCATATATTCTAGCATGTTATTATTTTACTAGCTGGCATTCTCTACTTTTCTACATGATTATATTTTTTTTTTATTTTGGAATTTGTTTATCTTTCTTGTTTATTTATTTTTCATCCTTTAATACCGATATTGCATGAACTTATTTGCGTTGTATGTATATCATTTCTGTCTATGTTTATATTTATTTACTATTTTTTTATATTTTTCCGTTTTCTGATTGAATAATCTTTAAAATAATATTTCGACATGAATTTTAAACATTTTTGCTTCAGTCATTCACGTTGCCACATGCCTTGTACATTTACTCTTTATTTTTATTTAACTGTTCCGTTGTTTTCACATTTTAAATCTTTTTAGTTTATTTTTCTGACTTTTAACTCTTTATTCTTTTATACCATTTCATATTCACTTTATCTGTGTCTATGTTTCTTATTATTTATTGATAAAAATGTGTGAATGAAATATGTGAAATCCTGTTTTGGAATTTCTGTATATTTTCATACCACGGCAAAAGTTCTTCATGGTAAATGAGCACTCAAGTCTGATGCGTTCTTCAGATCTTTTAACAACATAAATGGAAAATACACTGAAATCAAAACAATATCTTGCTCAAAATTCGATTAGGAATAATACTTGAATATGGACCACTTTTTAATAAATTGGATCCCATATTTACAAACAGCCACTTTTCTCATCTTATAGCACGCATGGCTTGATACGTCAGCAATCTTTCAATTTTAAGGGGTTATCTTAACAAAAAACACTGTACAGAAATAAAGCTATAAAATAAAGTTATAAAATACACTACTTCTCATTTCCCTATCTTTTTTATCTTATTTTTATTTTATTATCTGTACAAAAATAAAGCTATAAAATAAAGTTATAAAAGCCAAGTACGTCCAAGGATCGATTACTGCTGCCATATCTGGGCAGGAGCTGCTAAAAACAGCCTATTCTGTCTTGACAGAGTAAAAAATAAACTTCCTGGCTTAGTGGGGGTGCCCTTTTCTCTACCCTGCAACCTCTCTCCCACAGAAGAGACGTTGCGAGCCCATCCTTGTTTTATCTTTATTTCTATGGCAGGTGCTCGTCTGAACTCCAATCTCTGGTCCCCCATCGCCAATCTGTCATGAAAAACACCCGTCTAGCTGAATCCACTGTGAAAAATTTTCCCCACTCTGTATCTGTGCCTAAGTCAAAACGTATATTCCATGAACAAAGCTTATTTCTTAGAACTGCACGCCTGTGGAACTCTGTTCCGTCTGCCTGCTTCCCACCTGACTACAACTTGGATGTCTTCAAGTCCAACATAAACAAATTCCTAATGAACCGCCCCCTTAAGTAAACACTTCATTAAATATCAACACTAACGTACTGTACTTGCAATAACCCTTATCCCTGAGTGGCTTACGGGCCTTGATAAGTGGTGACCACCGTGTAAAAAAAGCATAGTAATACACAGACAACATACATCGTTTATTAGATCATCCGAAAAATTGTGGTTTAGTTATTTTTATTTCCAGGCTTCTGCGTTATTTTTCACTCATATTTCACATCGTTTCGCTGTTCATTAAACCATTCTCTCCTTCTATAGTCATGTTACATTCATCTTGGTGTTCATTCTTACTGTGTTCTTCGTCTGCGTGACTTCCAGGTTTACAGTTCTTGTGTTTTTTCGTAGTTCGAACATTCTACTTCTCATTTCACGCATTGCCCTATCTTTGTATCTTTTATTTTAAGAAGAATTACACGCTCTTTAAATGTTTATTCTCTGTTAATTTGGTTATTCATTCAAACCTACTGTCCGTTACTGATTCTTTCTTTTTTTTAAAATTATTTCGCGTGTTATTCATTTTCATATTTCCCGTTGTATGCTTATATAATTATATACAACGTACATTCTACTTTTCTGATTTTTCTGTGTTTCTTTCTTTTTACTTTATTTAAGGTATTCAGTCTTCTTGCCATTTTGACTTTTATATTTTTCGCGTGTCCTAATTTCTTTCTACCATCCGTCTTGCTGGCTTATGTTACCTTATTTCTTAGTGACTTTTTGCTCTGTCATTCTTTATTTTCTATTACTTTATAATTTCTTTATATATTCATACTTTCAGCAATTTCTTCTCTCCATTCTGTTGTCTTTCTGCTTTTCATTTAATTTACGGCGCTTTTTTTATTTTCAGTATTTCATTCTTTCCCGTCCCTCTTATTTCTAACTCGGCTGAATATGAAAACAAGTTTGTTTTTATTATCCCCTCATGCCTTTTAATATCAAAATAAATGTAATATTGATATAAAAATAGAGAAAATCAATTGCAAATCAATATAAAATTTATTGGATCTTCGTTGCTGATTTTATTTGAATACCCCTTAATATGCCTTTTATGATCGTCACAGCGACTGTCATCGAATAACGTCAGTATCATAAAAATGTTTTTTTCTGTTGTTTTTACGGATTCACTTGAATAATTTATTATACGCAGCGTTAAATGCGCCGTAAGATCTCATAATGACTTTCTTGTCGTCTTGTACGTCACGGTTCAGATACAGGTATCATAATCCTATCAAAACGCACTGAGTTAATTATTATAAAATATAAATAGATCGACCAGAGTCAAATGGGGTCCGAATGATCCCTTTTCGTTAAATTCTATCGTGTGATGTAAAAGAAAATTCCGATGTTTTTCATTATTTTTTTTCCTATTAAGGATACTTATCAAGCTATATTTATGAAGGTTTAGCAATCCGGTATAAAATATTTTTGTGAAATATTTGATAAAGCTTTACTGTACAATAATTCAAATCTTTGCTCATTACCAGTCTTATCTTAATCTGATTACGTGAGTAGAAATATGCTTAAATAACCTTATATTCCCATGCAGTCACCCATGAAACTATTGATCATTCTGTAACGGCTTACCTATGCTTACGGGACGAGAACCATTAGGCGCATTTTAGTTCCGATTAGTATCACGATGGTTTTAAAGATAATCATAGATGCAAAGTGTTATATAGCTTCTCATACTACATATCATATCATCTGTCCTCAGGCAATGAAAGATGAAATTTCTAAACTGTATCAACTTGTATTTTTCATGAAATTAGTTGTACGAATATTTGGTAAAACTTAATTTTCTTTATATTGAAAACTCAGGAGAAGAAAATAAGCAGCATCAGCTTATTTTCGATATAGAGGCGTGGTAACGCACATTTAAAAGCAGACATGTGCACACAGCACATTTCTGAAATATTTTAAGGTGCATTCCTGTGTCCAATACAATGATCGGAATTTTAATTATCACGAAAACAAATAACTTTTACATTGCGAGTTAGGAGTTATGATTTGTACAATACAAAAAAGAAAACTAAAATACTATATTTACATTCTCATGAATGCTGATTATTGCCTATTTAAGAGGGGCCAAAAATACTGGAAACGAGAAGAGACCGCTCACAGTAGTCAACGTGTTTTGATATCTTTGAAATTCTTCCGCCGGCGAGCTACACACCAACCATTCTAATAACTTCTCTCTCTCTTTCTTTCTTTCTTTCTTTCTCTCTCTCTCTCTCTCTTTGTCGTGTGTAAAAACTTAATAGTAAATAAAAAATATTTTTGGATAAACTCGTCTCTGTCTTGATTCTGAGGATATTGACAAAAGAATTGTCATGTGTATATATAATTTATACAATCATTGCAAAAGGTCAACGTTTTGTCACCGTGATCAAGTTAGAAACATATTTTGATCAGTCTATCATGCTTAAGTAAACATTTTTTGTTCTATAAAATTTTGCTTTGAAAATCTGGAATAATATTATTGAGTTGTAAGCAAATTCAGTTTTAGAAGAGAAGTCAAGCACCGGGACAAAATGGTTATATCCCTCAGTTGGAAGTATAAAAAACACTTCGGGAAAACGCACAGAAATTACCATTTGACAGACAGTTCGTTGAAGTCTTTAGCTGTAAAAGCTTGCAGGCAAATCCACTAAAAACCCATATTTGTATAAAATATGCAAAAGGGGTATTAGATGTGGAAAAGAGGATAATTGATATTTACAATCGCAATTAAGAAATACATGTTAGTATAACGACCGCTTTTTTTTCAAATTATGGCAGATACACCGATTTGCCAACTGAAAAGTGTGATGCGAAACCAATTGCTTTATAACTCAACACCACTTAGAAAAACGCCGCAAACGGAGCCCGTATCTATAGCAAATCAAATGAATCAAGCGTTTCATCATTTAGTTGAGGGCGTGAGAAAAGAGGTTTAACGACGCCTCTCTTACACTAAGTATGTTATGAAGTTGAAGAGTATAAAATGACTTCTAAACAAATTTCAGACTTGACGTTGAAAAACAATTCGAGGCTGACGATTGTGTTTGACAAACCAAACGTACGCTACGTCTTAATATAACTCAAGTCTTGCATCACTTACAGGACAGACACGCGTAAAGCTACCCACCTTTCACCAAAGTAAAAAAAAGAGTAACTACCCCTTCTTGTAGCAAAAATGAACCTTCATGTAGAAACGAAATATTCGGACAAGGTCAAAGGGAATAAATTCCAAGTACAGATTTAGCTACGCTGCCGTTTTTGAATGAAATCCCCTAAAAGCCCACTTATTAATACTCAAGAGAACGACATTCGGGAAAACAGTAGGGTGTCAGAGATGTTTTCTATCCTCATAAAAAGAGGTTCCACTACGCGATCCAATTGCAATATGTGTAGTCGTGATTCGTCAAATTTTGTCCTTACACTGACAGCAAGGCACATTTCTCAAAGCCAGGTAGACTTTGTTACTATCTTCTCCTCGGCCGCTTTCAGGACTGCCAGCAACCATTGTAAAAGAGTAATAAAGCACAAGAGGGTGTTGTGGGATCAGTCCGTCATATCCAAGTAGCTAAGAAGCCGCCTAGTTCCCACTTGTTTAAGCAAATATCAAACAGAATCCTGAATAGAAATGTGTGCTCTATCCAAACCATTATGAATAGACCTGGTTTAATCTCGACAGCATCGAGCAAATCAAAACACTTTACCAAAAAGCTCAGAGTAAATTATACCTTATGGCATTAGAGCCGCCAACTTTCTGTATTTGCTCCTGTTCCTGAAAACACGTCCATGCGACATACTAATATGTGTACGTGGTGTTGCTTAGTTTATCAAAAAGTTCAATTTCAGTAAAGCAACTGCCCCTACGGCATTCCAATTATAGTGATTAAAAAGCTTCAACCTGAACTAGCTCCCATACTTACAAAGCGGGTTAAGCATTGTTTAAAATGAGAATCTATCCCAGCACTACGATGAATCGTAGTCTGTCCTGTATTTAAAAAAATCAGGTGCTCAGACATCTTCCTCTTAATACAGACCAATCAGTCTCAAGTGCGTCATGTGTAAGTTGCTGGTATCTGTGTGAAATAGAAAAGTAGTCTAACAACTCAGCATAGATAGTTATTTTAATGAAATGCAACATGGTTTCCGTTGTGCTAGACCTATCACAGATTTTCTAACAGTTATACCCCATGGAATTCATGAATCTCTCGACAGAGGTTACCTTCTAGGGCATTTGGTTTTGACATATCAAAGGCTAATTAAAAAAATCACCAGCTACGATGTCACCGGAAATACTTGATCAATGATCAAGTCATTTATCTCTGATGGGTTCATAAGAGTAGTGATTTATAGGAAGCTGACAGTATTATAGCTGGAGTCTCGTAGGGGTCCATCCCAGGCCCAATTTCCTTCCTGATTTGCATCAATGATCTCCCTAATCACATCCAAATATCATTGATAATCATTTATGCTGACGACACCAGTATCCATGGCAACACTTAAAAGGCTGTAAGTGATAAACGTTTCTCTGATTCTCTTTTCTCTGATCTTGAGCACATAGTGTCATGGGGAAAGATGTGGGTGGTTAATTTTAATGCATCAGAAACAAAGTTTCTATCGTTAGACCATCAACGCTTTGATTTACGTCTGGTATCAATTGAAATTAATGACTCTCGTCTTGGCAATGCTCTGTGTTTTGACAAACTTCTGGGTCTGATCCTCACTCCTAAAGAGTTATGGAGCATGTAAACAAAACCGTTGCCAATACTACTAGGAAAATGGTGGAATACCTCTACTAATTAAGTAGATATCGAACTACTGATGCATCTTTTTTGCTGTGTGAGCCAAGTGCGTCCACGAATTGCGTATTGTTGCCAGATCAGAGCAGGAGCCGCTTAAAGCACATCCTGCCTTGGCAGAGTACAAAATAGATATCGTAGCCTAGTGAGATGGTGCTTTTTTCCTTGAAACCTCTTTCCTACGGAATATATGTTGAGAGCCTGTCTCTGCTTAAGAGTTATTCTTATTGCTAGTGCTTCGCTGAGCTCCAATCTATGGCTGACTTTGTCTGATTGTCACGAAAAATACACATCTAGGTGAAACAACTTACAATAATTTCCCACTATGTATCTGTTCCTATACCTAAACTTAGATTCAATTAACAATGCTTCAACTGTTGAACTGCATGCCTGTGCAATTCTCATCCGTTTCCTTGCTTTCCAGCTGACTACATTCTGATCCTCTTCGCGTCCAGCATAAAGAAGTTCTTGATAAGCCGTCCCGGTAAGTAATACAATTTACCATATTTCCACTATAAACGATTATGATATTGCCACATTTACTACTGTGCAGCCATGAACTTTTATTTAGAGTAGCTTCTTAGTCTTGATAAGTTGTGACTCCTTTGTAAAGATCAGACCGAACGAGACGCCGAGTATTACACAAGCTCCGTCACTCAAATTCAACAGCCACTGAAAAGCTACACATCTTGCACCAATACGTAAGTCAAAGGACTTGTCGCAATTAATTTGAATCCCTGATATTCTCTCATACCATCTGATTACAAAGACTGTTATATCGTCGACATAGATGGAGTACTTTTCCATGGTAGAACTAACGACGTGATACCTCGTAAAACTAGATCTTGGCAAGCACATCGAGTATTGGTCTTAATGGATAATACTGGCGAATGGATTAAGATAAACTGAAGGACCCCGATTATATCATATTCATCAGTTGTCGATAAAAGAACCTCCAATTCACTATTGTACATCCCATGTGAAACTTGGTCCTAATTGATCAGCATCGCCTCAGTCTCGAATTCTTCTATGATCAAGCGTATCAAATGTAGGTTATTAAAATTGATCTATCATCTAAAGCATATTTTCGTTCGGGACTAATCAGACCATCTAAGAAAGCTTCAAATGATTAGCAGGAACTTAAAACGGAGTTAAGCATCGTAATTATATGATAATTATCTAATCTATTTCTACCATATTTTCTTTTGCGTAGCAGCTTTAGGATGTTCTAATAAAATGCACGGGATTGATCTATTCTTAAATCCTGATTGAGATGAAACTGTCAGCAACGCAGCAAAAGTTTGTAACATCAACTCCGTAAGGCAGACTATTTTTTCCTTGAAACTTTTAAAGTCCGATTCGCTTTAAGGTTTCGATGATCTTATCCTCCGTTATAATATATTCGCACCTACCCGCTTCGGTCGCCGAAAGGTGAGGTGTCGAACTATTCTAATCACAGACTGAGTCTTTGGTAAAATGTCGCTGAAAGTAATGTTCGGTAGATTTTCCCTTCCGTTTAAGACTGGATGGTAATTTTAACATCCTCTTATCTCAGTTCATCTGTGTCCATCGAAAACGGAATACAAACCGCAACAGATTTATTTGAAAACGTTTAAAATGCATCCAAACGAGCGAATTTTGACAATAAAAGTTAATATATAAATAGTGAAATGACAACGCATAAAATATAAATCGACAGCAACGTCAAAATAAAAAAAATTCAACACGTAGCAACTTATGTAAACGAAAGATAAAAGAAAAACTATACGTGAGAATTCTAAATGATTTAGCATGTTTTATGGGGTTATTCCGGTTTCTGATTGGTTGGTATCGGAGTGTCGTTCCATTTGATTGTTCAGTTTTTATCACCCTTGTCTTTAAATGGAACCTTTTCACTATTTGTGAGCATATCTTTCCCATTCTACCTAAAGTATTGCAACCGCTTTCATAAGTCTTCTTAATCAGGAAATAAACGTGTAATAAAATTTAAACAACGGAATAAACCAAAGTAAAAATTAAAAAAAGATATAAGTTATGTTTTAATTTTGTTCAAATGTCAAATATGAAATTATTGTGTACACCTTTTGAATTTATTCTGTCTTTCACTAATTTAAAATTGAAGTAATTCATGAAATTGAAAAAAAAAGGAATATGAGCATGGTTACACAATCCGAAAATCGAAGAGAAATTGCAATTGTGTTTTATTTTAATTACCATATCTTTGAATTTTAATGTCAAGTCGCCATTGCTGAATTTACACATTTATAAATTGTATTCACCTTCTCATAATTTACACAAAAATATCTTATTTAATATTTTTTATTTATTTATAATTAGTTGATATTTATTTTCCTTGATAAAATTGTTAAAGATCGAATCAAGAATGTATGCACTTATGTGTAGTTTACAGGAAACTAATTATCCAATTTATTGATTCGTGTACGATAATTAAATAAAAATAAACAAATTCTTAAAATTGACTTAATTACATGAATAATGTTGTGCTATAAAACGGATGATTTCAAGAAATTAACACTGGACAGCTCACAGAAAGAAAACATGTAATAGACAGCATGCTGAAATTTGTAATATAGGCATTTTATATATTTGTATATACTTCATAAATAAAAAAAATAATATAAATAAAAGATAAATATAATTGAGTAGGAATATATATATATATATATATAGATAAATATGATACACATTTCCCATATATATAGATGTATGTATATATATATATATATATATATATATATATATATATATATATATATATATACATCTATAATATCTAGGATACCTTAAACGGGCCTTATTATCGGGCTTGAAACCGACGGTACCAATGACCTGTCTCAACTAACAACTTTCTGTACACAAAATATATATATATATATATATATATATATATATATATATATATATATATTATGCTCCTTATTTTGAGTTGAGTATATACGGATGTGATACACGATATAGCATTAGCGTATTAAGCGATGCTCTTTGTGTATTAACAAAAACGGCATGATTAAATATATATATATATATATATATATATATATATATATACAGTTATCCACACACATTACTGTTTCGCTGTATCACAGCTCATCAGTGCGATTACACAGGCAACTACCTCAAGCCCTTACCGAAACCTAACTGCCCGTATGCCAGTCAAAGATTCGAACCATTACGCTATTCAGTAGCTGCTGTGCGGGCAGTGAATTAACGATGATTTGACATCGTCCGAATACCTTAGTTCGATTTGTTTGCACAAAGAGTATCGCTTAACACGCTAATGCTATATCGTGTATCACATCCTAATATACTCGACTCAAAATAAGGAGCATAATATATATATATATATATATATATATACATACATGTATATATATCGTTTACGTAATCGCGTTGCGAATTTAAATGCTTCTGATCAACAGCAAAGAAAAAACAGCATGATTAAATAATAGTGTATACAATAATAAAACTGATATGAGAGCCTTAAGATTAGAACAGAGCAACTCAAAATGCACGGGGTGAATTAGTATGAACTATAAAAAATGATGGGTATTAGAAAAAGAAGTGTTAGAAATGTATACAACGTTAAATAGAGAGGAATATATAAACAAAGGAAGTAAAATAGATATGTTAAATTAATATGTATCTAGGAAAATTCCAAGAAAATTCTCGCGCATTTAGCGGATTCGACAGTGAAGGCGTGTGATGTTACTTTTAGTATATTGGGTCGGAAATATTTACATTTCAGTAGCGTACATCGAGAATGTTCATTGGGTAAAATCCTATAGAAGTAGTTTTACAACAAGCAAAAAGATACAACACTACAGCAATGTTACGAATCATTATATTGTATGAATCACAAAATCCAATTGTTGGCATAGTCTTCCCCGGTTTTTATCAAGTAAGATTTGACTCTACAGAGAGATTTGGTACTTGCAGGCCTGGCCAGGAGAAGTTTGCCTACATCCCAATTTAAAGCGTGATTTTTGATAAACGAACTGGATTCTAACTTGGGGCACCCAGGATGTCATTTCGTGGCGTTAACAACTAACCCCCGTCACATCCCCTTTGCAGACAGTGCGGAGCATGTAATGCTTTAGTGAAAGGAACGTTACAATAGCTAGTGCTTTTCACACCGGATAACAGAGAAAAAACTTCGAGGCATCATTTATTTTTCTTTTAAGGTCATTTTGCATTTTCGGATATGCGTTTTGGTATATACGATGTCTGACCTTTGCACAAGACTCTGAACCTTCCGCCGTTAAAGATGTTTTTATGCGATTCCCGTCAATTCAGATAGGCTGGTAAGCTTGAAATGAGTGCGAGAAGGGAGATGGTGCGCGTAGACGAAAAACTGTCATATAACATTGCCGGCCGGTCGATCGGTCGTCTGTACAGCGATCAGTAAAGTAGAGGCGATTCAAATTTTAGGACAGGTGTCGGCTGTTTGTGTCAAATTCCAAAGCTGGCCAGTGGCATTTTTGCTTCAATTAGTAAGATATACTTTGCCAAATGTGACAGTTTGTGTTTATACATAAATTCAACCCACATACACTCACGCACTCACACATACATATCTCTCTCTAAAACGATATATATCTACATGTATATATATATATTTACACACACAAACACACATATATATGTACATATATATATACATGTATATACATATATATATATATATATATATGTATATAGTTATCCACATACAGTACTGTTTCGCTGTTTCACGGCTCATCAGTGCGGCTAGACAGGCAACTACTTATAGCCAGGATTAAAACCCGACCGCTTGTACGACAGTTAAGACTCCTAACCATTACGCTAAATGGCGGCTGCTGTGAGAATCGTGAATTAACGATGTTTTGACATCGACCTAAATACCAAAGCTCGATTTGTTCCCACAAAGAGCATCGCTTTATGCTTTAATTGTCATTCGTGTATCACTTCTCAATATGTTCCACTCAAGATGTGGAGCATTATAGTAACCCATATATATATATATATATATATATATATATATATATATATATATATATATATATGTATGTATATTTAGATGTATATATATATGTATTGATATATATATATTTAGATATATATATATAGATATATATATATATATATTGATATATATGTATATATTTAGATAGATATATATATTGATATATATATATATCAATATATATATATATATATATATATATATATATACATATATATATATCTAAATATATAATTTATCCCCATATATATATATGAGATATAGATGATAGATGGGGATAAATTATTAAAAGCAAAAATGTAGGTGGACATGGACAGAGAGATAATTATCGAATACATTATTGTATGAAAAAATAAACTTAAAAGAAATACGGTGACACTTTTATTTTTACACTCAATTTTGCATATAAGACGTCCTTAAGTTTCTATTATTTTTGTCTTTGTTCAGTAATGTTGTTAGCAATTAAACAACAAATATATTACTCCTAACATTTATCTATTATTACAATTTTTTGCTATAAGATAAGGTATTCCAATGATACGGACTTTCTAAAATAAAATGCGTTTGATTGTGAGGCTATTGTTTTTCCCGCTTATATTTATAACGCTTAAAAACAAGGTCATCAGTTTTTTTTTCTCATACACAACACTATACTTAACATCATGAATAAGTATTTGCTTATCTAAAAAGCTGGAAACATTACAAGTTCTGCCAAAATTATTAGCCTGAATAGGTGTTAAAAAAGAGCTATACAAAACTTCATGAATAAATATTTGAATATATAAAAAGAAACTTAAATCGGATGGATTCCGACTTAGAAGTAAGTTCGTTCTTAGACACTGAAGAGACAAGATTCGGTAAACATGTTCCCTATAATGGGGCGGTGGTTTCTAAATGGAACCATAAGCAGAGATCGGCATGTGCTTCAGTCTGCTTTGACGAAACGCGTGGGATTTACTAAATTAAATTATATATATATAAATATATTTATATATATATATATATATATATATATATATATATATATATATATATATATATATAAAGAAACATTCCTATTAGGGTCCTGTCGCATGAGTCTTTGTTGTTACATAACCAGCTCAACCTACCTAGACGTTGGTGAATTTTACAGGGGCCCAGCAGAATATAGTCATGGCGTTATGTATATATTCCTATATGTTATGGCACGCACTCACACACAGACTAGACGTTCACAGAGAAAAAAAAACAGCCCAGTAGTTAATACAGACTAAACCACAATACGATCATGGACCGTCAAGAAAGTATTAAACAAACAGTTAAATAAATATACGAGTAAATACAAAAATACTTAATTAAGTAACAGAATATTTTATAATATAACATAGGTATATAAATTTATAAGTTTGCAGAACGGTCTTTATCAAAATACTCTGACAATGTTTGATATGTAGATTTCAAACTTTAAATATATCTGGAGATTACGACCTGCATGAGCAAATATAGATTTTAAACGTTAATATCGTTAATACTTAAAGTTGTAATATAAGTATTGAATTAACTCATACAATAATGTATAATATTGAAGAACAATACGGTTATTTTTCGATTCTAGAGAATGGCATTCACGTAATACATATATATATATTATGACTTTAGAAACTACTATTATATATTTTGTACAATAAAATAATCTATAGGGAATTTGATCTATCAGAATAAATACGAAACATGCATGAATTAATGTATCATATTTAAGCGAATTTTTCCACCGTGTTACGCTCGGCATTCAGCTAGTGTTTATATATTTGTATTGACGTGACTATCGCCCTCACTAATTAAAGTAGTATTGTTGTGCCAGACTTCTTATACTTAATTTATAGTTTTATACAATGTGGAAAGGGCTGATGGAATATAACTTCTCTATTTGTGTTTTTACAATAGATTGCAGATATCAATTAATTATTATATTCAAAGAATTGTATATTTATGGGTATTTTTTTAATACGGGAATAAATTTTGTGGGGGTTTAGAAAAATTGATGCAAGCATAAATAGTATTTGAAAATAAAAAAAGATTAACTTTGCATTGAATTTGAGTAGCAATCATGAAAAATCAATTAACCAAAGGTCAGTGCATTTTAATATGTACCTTCATTAAGTTTAATCAATAAATGGTTGAACACGTTTAAGAACGAACATTTGTAAGATGTGTTTATCGAAATGTGAATATAAGTTTTACGACGGAGTTAGTAGAATTAAGAGGAGTGCATTAAAATTGTGCAAACTATTTGGCTCAGTAGGATGACAACTGTTTTGTAAAGAGAATTAATTGGAATGAAATGTTCATGCTCTATCTCTTATGATTACCAGTTATCTTTCTTTTCTCTCCCTATACACACACACATATATATATATATTTATATATATATATATATATATATATATATATATATATATATATATATATACACAGGGTGACCCAATAAAACAGGCGCCAACTCTAATTAGGCCCCATTTCTTAGTGTTTTGTCCGAACGAAATGAAACTTTGGTCATAACTAGTTTATTATATTAAAAACATCACATCCAAACACTAGAAAAACAATTGAATGTCCTCCGATTTTGGGGGGCCACCCTATATATATATATATATACACACACACAGTGATGATCATATTTATTGGCACGGTAAAATAAAAGTTAAATTTTGTCTAATAAATTCTAAAAAAGGGATTAAATTAAAGAAAATAACAAAGTATATTATGTATTTTTAACTGGCCTTTCCGATGCAGCAATCGGATTTTAGAAAAAATAAATAACAAAGGAACAACAAACATAATTGCAAAAAACCCTTGTTCAAAATTATTGGCACGGCTTTGTTTTTCTTTTAGTATCAGTATAATATCAATCAATTTCCGGTTTACGTGCTTTCTGAACTGTTTTATAGCCATATTATGCTCGTTTAACGCTAATTCAGTGAATAATTTTTTTCAGATAATTTTTAGATAGCGATTTATTTAAACTATTATAAGTGACTAAATTATAATTTTCAATCGCCATGGTTAAAACTAAGGAACACAGCGAAGACGTCAGGAAGCTTGTTGTAGCATGCCATACCAATGGGGAGGGCTATGATAAGATTTCAAAGAAGCTAAACCTTCCCAAATCCACTGTTAGAGCCATAATAAACAAGTTCAAATCGCAAGGCCACGTTATGAGTTTAGAGGGTAGAGGGAGAAAAAGGATTCTTTCCCCAAGAGATGAACGGAAAATTGTTCGACAAGTAAAACAAAACCCAAGGATCTCTGTTGGGGAGATTGTTGATGAACAGAGCACCTCTGGAGTGAATGTATCTCGACATACAGTTGGTAGAGTTTTGAAGAGAGCTGGTTTAAAAGCATGTCGTCCGAGAAAGACTCCCTTATTGAAGCCTATGCACCTGAAAGCAAGGCTAGCCTTTGCAAAACGTCATATTGATAAAGATGTTGCATTCTGGAAACATGTTCTGTGGACTGACGAAACGAAAATAGAGTTATTTGGCCATAATAAAGTGTCTTATATTTACAGAAAATCTGGCGAAGCTTTCCTGCCTAAGAACACCATACCCACAGTGAAGCACGGTGGAGGCAGTTTGATGTTTTGGGGATCCTTTGCTGCCTCTGAACCAGGCCGACTTGTTAAGGTCACAGGTAGCATGAAAAAGGAAGATTATATTAAAATATTGGATGAAAACCTGAAAGACTCTGCTAAAGAGCTCTCACTTGGTCGTCGTTGGTGGTTCATGCAAGATAATGACCCAAAGCATTCGGCTAAACTGACAAAGAAATGGCTTGAGGACAATCATATTAATGTTTTGGAGTGGCCATCACAAAGCACAGACCTTAATCAAATTGAAAATTTATGGAGAACATTAAAATTGAGGGTAATGCAAAGGAAGCCTAAGAATCTTATTCAATTGGAGGATTATTGTCAGGAAAAGTGGGCTTAAATTACTACTGAAGAGTGCAACAACTTGGTTGTAAACTATGAAAAGCGACTGAGGAAGGTAATCAAGGCCAAAGGCTATACAATTGATTATTAAATAAATCGTGCCAATAATTTTGAACAAGGGTTTTTTGCAATTATGTTTGTTGTTCCTTTGTTATTTATTTTTTCTAAAATCCGATTGCTGCATCGGAAAGGCCAGTTAAAAATACATAATATACTTTGTTATTTTCTTTAATTTAATCCCTTTTATAGAATTTATTAGACAAAATTTAACTTTTATTTTACCGTGCCAATAAATATGATCATCACTATATATATATATATATATATATATATATATATATATATATATATATATATATATATATATAAAAGAATGTGCATGTGAGGAAAGTTTTCAACTTATATAATAAACGAATTTTTTTTTACCAGAAACTTTAAATTTAGTTAATAGAGTATTCCGTAACTTTTTAATCGGTGTTTTCCAGAAACGCGGCTGCTCAGGAGGTCAAAATTTAAAGTACGTTCGAGTCATCAGATTTTTATTTGTTAGTAAATTGTTTCCCGAATGCGTATGCGTGTATCATTCACATAACATGTGTAATATGTTTTGAATGAGTAGGTTTAAAAAAACTTAGTAAAGACAATGCCAAGATGGCCTAATTGATACTTTACTTGATTCGCTGCCTTACGGTTTGAATTTCGATCACAGCTGTAGTATTTTCTTAATTATAAGACATGAACATTTTAGAAATAACATATTACTAGCATGTGCATGCCCCAGTTTCTTTATGAATTAACATATATTTATGCGTATTTTAAAGGTGGACAACACCGGACGCCCTGCTAGTGTATGCATATATATATATATATATATATATATATATATATATATATATATATATATGTATATATATGTGTGTGTGTGTGTGTGTTTGTGTGTTCGTGTATGTGTGTGTTTGTATCATCCAATATATGTTTAAAAATCCCACCATTTTCATATCCTATATAATACAATGATTGCAGAAATTACCTTCTGGACCAAAGTATTGTAGCTTTGCAACAACTGATACCATATGAAAATTTAATACCTCTAGCCTTATAGCCACTGCCTTTTGTAGCTTTCGAGCATCATTTTATACAACGTTTGTCGTGATAATAAAATGTTACATTGCACCGTCGAGCAACACCATCACATTTACATCTTCCGAGAAAGGAATCCCTAATTTTCTCTTTAAATATTTACTTTTATAAACGCTCCTTGTTCACACCTTTACATATTCTACAGATACTGTGCTTAAACCGATAGTAGCTGGCTCATAAGTACATAAAGATAACGGTAACGTTGTTATTTACCATTCATAAATAATAAAGTCTTTCTAATCACATCCCGTCCATTCCAGTGGGCTAGTCACTGACAATTATCATACCCCTAAATTAATTATTCGCTACATTACCGAACGCTTGGTAACATTACAATCTGGCTTTACTAAGAGAAATATTTAATAAAACTTGTCACAACATCACCAAACTGAGTTGATATACATTAATAAAACTGCGTGTACATTGATATTTGAAAACAACGAATTACTCATGTACTTAAATATGGAAATTTTAGCTCCCAAATATTTCGGGCTTTTATATTCAAATTTCCTAATAACATAAAATGAAATAAAAACTCCGACACCTGCTTCGTCCACGACGATGCCTTCCTGGAAGCACTATCAAAATTTTGGCATATCTACTGGCAATAACCTGCAGGACTCGTGTACCGTCATTGCACGGTGTAAATATGCTGCCACCCCACCTATACAAAGAACAAACCAAAGGATATACAAAAAACAAACCAAATGATCTATAAAGAACCAACCAAAGGATATATTTTTTGCGTATCTACTGGTAATATTTCAAAACTACGCATTACATATGTATTTATACATTTAAAAGTTTAGCTCCTAAATATTTGTGAGTTTTATATAAAGATTTTCCTCCAAAACTTAAAGTAAACAAATATTGACGTCTTTTTAAACGAGAACGACAACAACGACGACGACTTTGCGTTTTATTATTTAGTCGAAATATAAACACAGAAATTCGCACTAAAACAAAATAATTTTTCTAATTAAACTGAAGAGGTTCGCTCCGCTATATTTTGCGAATATTTCTTGAAGGAAATAAACAACACTTGTTGTTTGCGCGCAATTGCATTTACTCTACATATTTGCTATATTAATATTCCGTTATATTTTTTCAGACCAAATCCTTAGAAAATATGCTTGATTACTTAGAAGCTAAACTGTTCAATATATAAATATATACATGCAATTTGTCGGTACTTCGCCACGGTACATTGTTTTTAGCCATGTACGCCATTGCCTGTTATCACACTGGTGCGGTAATGGGTTTCACTAACAAACGATGTTTGTTCTTTGTATAGGTGGGGTGGTAGCATACTTACACCGTGCAACGGCGGTACACGAGTCCTGCAGGTTATTAATAAGAGCATTTAATAGTTGTTATAGTAAGTCGCAATTGTTTGAATACTATACAAATGATACTGTAAAAGATGTTTATTTTGTATTAATACTAAGCTTATAATCGTATGCAAATAACGCTGAAGTTTAATGTGTATGCGCGGATGTATTACACTGTATGAGAAAATAATTCATTTTGCCAGACATTTCTCAATCGCGTGCTCGGCCTATTAACAACCGGGAATTGTCCATCCTATTTCATTAAAACATTTCTCCTTTGAGTATACTTTATCTTATTAGCATTCTTATTCTTGTTGTTTTAATGTCAACGATTTAATTAAAAGTGAAACTGAATTTAAAGCTTATCAACGGAATGCCATTTAAATTTGATAGGTGTATACATGAAATAAATAATTTTGATTGTTGTGTAATATGGTTTAGCTGTAAAGAAATCATACGTGCAAATATTAGTAATATCGACGCTATGAAATATCGATGCTAAAATATATTCATGGTAAACAGCTAATGATTCCCGTTTTCTATTTTGCAATTTAATTAGGTTCTCTTGGTTATCCACGGAAACAATACTGTTTTGGGGGATTTTATCTTAACGATAATTGATTTACGTCAGTGATATTTTTTAGATTTTCTTTGACTTTACTAATTAAAACTGTAATTTTATTTTAGTTTAATAGTTTTCATACAATATTTAAAGCTTATTTATATATATGTATATATATACATATGTATATGCATTCATATATATGTATGTATATATATATATGTATATATATATATATATATATATATATATATATATATATATATATATATATATATATATATATAGTAATTCATATCAACATTTTTTATCACTGCACTGGGCAATGTAACGTTTAAATGTTAAATGATTGTTATAAATATAAAAAACAGTTATAAATACGAAGGATTTCTTATAGCAGTAATAGTTGCTTTCTTAAGAATTAATAGTCCATCTATGGACCCTCATAGTGAATGCTATTATCGCCTGAGAGAATCTTCATTTCTATCTATGTGAAACATTACTATCATTATGCTAACGATATAACAATGTTTTTAAAATAAGTATAACTTGATTTATTTATTATTACGCACTCTCATATAAACATCTTTGTATTTTAGGTTAGATTCATATGAATATATATATATATATATATATATATATATATATATATATATATATATACAGGGTGCCCACAAAGTCTGGCTAAATTATGTAGCCAGACTTTGTTGAAGCATCCTGTAGATTATGTAGACAGCCTTTGTAAGCACCCTGTGTACACACACACACACACACGTGTCTCTATCTCTCTCTCTCTCCCTATATATATATATATATATATATATGTGTGTGTGTGTGTGTGTGTGTGCGTATATATATATATATATATATATATATATATATATATATATATATATATATATATGTATATACAGGGTGCCCACAAAGTCTGGCTACATAATCTACAGGATGCTTCCACAAAGTCTGGCTACGTAATGTAGCCAGAATTTGTGGACGCCCTGTGTATATATATAAAGTGAACCATAGCGGAATTTCAATCGACAAAAGTAAGATGAAAAACGGGGTGAGGAAAAGGAAAAAAATTGGGGAAAGTTACATGTAACAAATGTTCAATTTAGTAAAATAAATAAGTCGATTAAAAACAAGATCGTTAATGATCTACACCCGAAGCGCTTTTCGTTCAGACTAACTTTTCAAGGGTATAAGTCTGAAAATTATTTTATTTTATTTATTTTATTGTTATTTAATCTCCTTTGACATTAGCAATTTGTTTACCAATGCCCCTCTTGACGAGGTCATTGACATATGTGCTGATTTTTTTATAGAGGCCCTGTCCCCTCCCCTCTTTTTCTGAGGCCGTGTTCGTTGAACTCATGGAACTTGCTACCAAGTCTGTTTCCTTTAGTTTCAACGATGTAATGTATCGGCAGTTCGACGGTATATCTATGACATCTCACCTTAGCCCAACTTTGCCCAATATTTTTGTGGGCTTCTTAGAACAGACGTTGTTTGACAAGTGCCCCAGACCAGCATTTTACATGCGATATGTTGACGACACTTTTTCTTGTTTCGCAACGCATGATGAAGCTGCGTCCTTTTTCAACTTATTAAATAATTTACACCCTTCTCTCAAATTTACGATGGAGGTGGAAAAAGATAACTCCCTTCCTTTCCTTGATGTGTTAGTTTCTAAACGTGGGCTTTTTGTTTATGACATCTATTTATAGAAAACCCACTTTCGCTGGTCTTTATCTCAATTGGGATTCCTTTGCACCCACAACCAAGAAACTTAATCTTATTAGAAACCTAACCCATCGGGCACTTGTTATTTGTTTTCCACTTTTTATTGATTTGGAAATTGAAAACATTAAAAGGATTTTTATTATGAATGGATATCCACCTCCATTAGTTAAAAAGTTATTAATAAGAAAATTCAATCCTTTTCTGAGCTACCAAAATATGGTCCATCTAGACTCCCGGTATGTCTTAAGTTACCCTGGATTGGACCTGAAGGGCAACTTGTTGGCGATAAGATTTCCTCTCTGGTGTCTTCTAATTTTGGTGCTCTATCCCTCCGTATTGCTTTTTCCACAAAAACCGTCTTTCCCTCATTTCGTAAGGATGTCTTGCCTATCTCTCAAACAAGTAATATTATTTATAAATTTCAATGTCGGTGTGGTGCCGTCTCTATAGGCAAGACGACCCAACGTCTTCAGATCAGAATCACCCAACATGTTCCCCGCTTCATTCGAGACCATGAACCTACCACCAGAAAGTCTCAATTGATAGAATTGTCCATCGGCCAACACTTGGTCGATAAAAAAGAGTGCGGTCTTGCTTTCTCTCCGGAGTGTTTTCTGTTTTGTACCGAGGACGTACAAAGTTCCATCTGTTTGCCCTCGAAGTACTTGCCATCATTTCCACCCCCCCCCCTATTTTGTGCAAGCAGAGAAACCATCGGCTTCAATTAAAATTATTTGGGTAGTCACAGTTTTTTTTCTTAAACTCCTCTCCGCTCTTACTCCATTCCACTACTAAAAATTCTAAAAAAGAATAAATAATAATAATAATAATAATAATAATAATAATAATAATAATAATAATAATAATAATAATAATTTTCAGGCTTATACCCTTGAAAAGTTAGTCTGAACGAAAAGCACTTCGGGTTTATTTTAACGATCTTGTTTTTAATCGACTTATTTATTTTACTAAATTGTACATTTGTTACATGTAACTTTCCCCATTTTTTTTTCTTTTCCTCACCCCGTTTTTCATCTGATCTTAGTCGATTGAATTTCCGCTATGGTTCACTTTCTTATAATTATTCTAAAATTTTGCCAATCGAATAGTTATATATATATGTATAAGTATATGTGAGTGTGTAAGCGTGCGTGTTGCATTTAAACCTATAAAGCAACTTACTCAAGTATGTGTTTTTCCAAAATCATCAATTACAACGTCGCTTTATATAAAAATAAACCTTTATATACATAAAAAGTGAATGTAGAAAAGCAGTGTTTGCATACCAGCAAATATAACAGACTGCAATATCAAATTAAAATTAAATTGTTGTCAAAAATAGATAGATAGGAAGGAAGATGAAAAACATAAACATTTTACAAATTACGTTTCTAAGTAATAATGATCGTATGAATACTCCTACCAACTGGCATCAACCCTTATTCACGCTCTTAAACATTGAAACTTTTTATAATTCATACACTTGCAAAAAGTAGATATACATAAATCTTAAATTGACGGTTCTCCATTTCACACCGTCAATTCAAAGATAACTTCTTATAATGTGTGTATATATGCAGCGTAGATAGACATTTTAATGTATACATGCACCTAATCTTATATTTACTGTTTACAGTCGCCAATAATTAAGAACAAGTTAAACTATTGCATTTCATTTACTCACTTTCATATTTAATTGTGCGAGGTGTTTTATAGAATTATGCATAAACTTAACTAGATTAATCGCCAATATAGATTTTCATAAGTGTAATAGACAGCATGTCAAACCGATGGTGACGATACTTAAAAACTTAAAAATGCGTATATATAGGAATATAGGATACGTTTATAGTTTTTAACGAAAACAATAAAAATTAAATAAATTTTAAAATGAATAAATAACCCAATGATACCGACTTTTTTTTGTCTTCTATTTTTCAAGCAATTTTTTACCGAACTTTTTGGAAAGTAATTCGTTTATATCATTTTCGAGCAATGTATTACCTATTTTTTTCTTTTGCGCGTATTCTTTTATTACTTGTATTTTATTAATTTTAATTATTTTTAATTACAATCATATATTTTTATTTCATGAATCGTATTATTAAAACAAAATGAAATTATTATTATTATTATTATTATTATTATTATTATTATTATTATTATTATTATTATTAATTTTATTATTACTAGAAGGACCCGTGGAAATTCCACGGTAGTTAGAATATTTTAAAACACATCAGTAAGAAATTCCTTATTGTTATATTACAAAAATGAACGTATGGAAGCAAGTAGAACAAACAAAGAACTTTAGTGTAAACTTTTATTGAAGGTCAATGCGATCGTAACTGATGCTGTTGATATTGTCAGGAAATGCTGGTGATGATTGAGGCGGTGACAGGGACGTCGATCAGCTGCTTGGAGTGGGAATAATGGTCAGTCAGCAGGTTCTTGGGAGTCAGACTGAGAATTAAAAAAAAACTGTGTGACATTGTTGACATCGATTTTGTCAAAGTTCTGATGACCCCAAGTTGTTTAATATTTCAGGACATGTTGGATTACACGTGTACGTAATGAATAGGTCACAGAAAACTGCCATTGCATCTTCATAAAGCTGTTGTAGATTCCTAGGACTTCCTGTAAATATAGATGGTAGAATAACTGATACACCAGAATAATCATCTTCATTCCTTGCTAAATGATCCATTAAGCCAGAATATTGAGCAGCTCTTGGTTGACTTTGATAGCTTTTAATGAAGTTAAATAAGCAACCGTCAACTTTTACATATGCAATATACTTTTCTATTTATTTTGAATTTTATTCAATGAAGATTTGGAAATTCACAAACATTTTTAAGTCGAAGTATTGATATAGATTTCAATTAATGCATCACAACTTCCTGATAATATAGATAGAACACTTTGTAATTTTCTGTACAAAAGTTGTTTTCCATAAAAACATTTTAATCTGTTAGAAGATTCAGATTCTTGTGTATTACATGCATAGAAAGTGTTTCTGTAAATCTTACGAAGTACAGTTAATTTTTTATTTTTTTGATAATCAATATTATGTGAGGTAGGTTGTACTTATCAAATTTATGTCAATCAATGTTATATAATTAAGTAAAATTAAACAAACTGTACACTACTTTTTCATCAAATTATGAATTTTAAATATAACGAAAGCAATTAATTTTTTTTCGAAAATCATATTTACATCCAAGTTAATTGTTAGATTCCATAGCTGTTCCTGATTGTTTTCATAGCACTTCACGGTAAACAATATTCTTAGTATATGTTACACCACGCTTTCTGTCCTGATTATCATCTCTATGGAGTTGCATTACCTTAAATATCACACTGTACTTAGATCGAGCTCTTGAGCATGCCACATACAGCTGAGCATGGGAAAATACAGGTTGTTGAAGATATATACCAACCTTATCAAAAGTTTGGCCTTGTGCTTTATTGATGGTCAGTGAATATGCTAATCGTATTGGAAATTGTATTCGATGAAATGCAAACGGAACATTTGTATCACTTGGTTTTAACTAAATTCTTGGAATGATAACCGTGGAACCTCTATTAGATCCATTAATTAAAATAGCAATAATGCTGTTTTGATGACATTCTTTTATTTTCATCCTAGTTCCATTAAAAAGTCCTTGATCTATGGATAAATTTCGCAGTAGCATTACTATTGCCCCTATTTTCACATTAGGTCGGTGAGGTGGAATTCCAGATGGAGTTAATGAATTTATGAACTCTATAGGATAATTTTGAAGTTCAGCATCATCATCGAAGATGAAATCTGTACTTAAATATGCATTTATGCCCCCGGGAAGATTATTTAGAATTTCTAAATTTACTGCTACACATTCTGTATTTTTTGGAGTCATGATGATTCTATTTTCCATTTCTTGAGGGCTGCAATCTAATATTTCTGAGATTAGCGAACCATTACATACCGAATCATCAGGAACATCTATGGCATCTACAGGAACGTCATTAAGACTGCTCATTAGTGTACCATTACCGAGATGAAGGAGCCATCTGCAAACTCCTGTTCATTTATGTTAGTTCTTACGTTTTGTATTAGCTATAATTGACTGAAATGATGTCACAATGTGCATCTTTTCAGACAGGTGTCTATAATAGATGTAGGTGATCCATGTGTCACTACTGGCAAAATTTGCCTGAAGTCACCTCCAAGTATTAGAAATTTTCCACCAAATATGTTATCGTTACCCATTATTTCTTGTAAACATCTATCTATAGCAAGCAGTGCATGATTAGGTATCATAAAGGCTTCGTCTATGATGAATACCTTTACCTTTCTAAAAAAAGAAGCATGCTCTGATACAGGAGAACACGTTACAGACACTGGTTTCTGTCAGAGGTACAGGTAGTTTGAATATACTGTGGAGTGTTTTCCCTGAAGTTAGTAGCATTGCAGCAATGCCAGTCCATGCTGCAGTGGCGGTTACAGTACTGCTGGAGGTGAAGTAATCATATGACATGTTGAATAAAAAGGTTTTTCCTGATCCGCCTGGGGCATCTAAATAGAAGCAATTGTTGTGTGGGGCTTCTTTTTCAGTTGCCATGACAGCATTGATTATAGTATTTAAGACCTCTAATAATTCATTATTTAGCAATTCAACATTCGGCCGGTTTGTATTTCGAGTCATATTATCTATTGGAGGATCACCTATTGGTTCAGGTAAACCCATTGCCTGGCAAGAAGAACCATGCTCATTAAATATTGCTTTTATCAAATGAAGTGCAATGTTTTCACATATGCTTTCATCATAAGCAGAAATGAGGTTTTCAATCATGCTCTGTTTATGGTTAAAGAATAGCTGAAAGGCATCCACTGGATGATGATAAACATGCTACGTAGTTGTTATGGCATTCTAAATGTAGCAGCTTCAGTAAGAGCATTTTCTAATTCAGTATCATCTTGCAATAATCTAAGGCTGATGCAAGCTTCTGTAAATGTAGGGAATGTATGACCTTGGCCTGTTCTCAAATTTTCAAATGAATTTGCTCCAGAGACATGAAGAAGAAGAATCAGTAAATAAAACTTTTCACCTTGGTTTGGTGAAACTGAATACATTTTTGTGATCAAATTACTTGACCGCTCTCTTTTAGTCCATTTTGTTAAATACATAATGATGTGGGATATCACAGTAAAAATATTGGTTAGCAGTAATGTCATTCTGATTTAGTTCAAACCAAGCAGTCAAATTTGTGTGACGTTGTTGTGCTTGTTGAATTGCTTGTTCAGCTTGTCCATGTTGATAATAAATATGTTGTTCTCCAGGCATGTGTACAGCTAAACGGTACACAACATGAGACTGTCCATGCATTTTATAGTTAGAAAGACGCCACATTGCTTCTGGAGGTGATACATATCTACATGATAGATATTGCTTGACTTCATCTCTTTTTTCTGATCGCATTGTTTCTCCTTGATCAATATTAATAGATGAATCATGATTATTGTCCTCCATCATAGCACTATCATGTCCTTTATAAACATATTTAAATATGTATTTTATACTCTTGACTGAAGAGCAGATTTTTAAGTTAATATGAGCTCGATATTTTCTCAGAAGAAATTTGTTGAAAGGGACTATGTATCTATTATCAACAGTAAAATTACCGACTTAAACTGAGTCACCATTATTTGCACGCTTGTAAGCCGGGTATCCATCAATGTTTTCTACTGTTTCTTCTCTAAATGCCTTTGGAAAATTCTACTTGCATAATCCTTTACTCATACAAAGAGAATTAGGATTAACTGCACCACATGGGCCATGTACCATTAAAGCTTTAACTAAATCACGAAGCTCTGGATCTTCAGGTCCAGGTATTTTTGCTGACACAATTGCATCACTTTGTTGAACTGTTCTGATCTTATCCTAATCTCGCAGCATTATGATCATGTGGCAGTGTGGTAGCCCCCTTTTTTAAATTATATAACGTAAACATATGCAACAGGAGTTCCCAATACATGCCTGTCTTTAATTTCTTTCAAAAGTTCAGTTAGATGTGCATGATACACACGTGATATTAAGTCAGGTGGATTTTGTGCAAGTTCTGATGACCCCTATGTTGTTTAATATTTCAGGGCATCTTGGATTACATGTATAGGTAAGGAATAGGTCTGGCTTTCCATATTTACAGAAAACTGCCATTGCATCTTGTACAGTTGTTGAAGATTCCAGGGACTTCCTGTAAATGAAGATGGTAGAATAACTGGTACACCAGGATCGCCATCTTATTTCCTTGCTAAATGATCCATTAAACCAGAATATTGAGCTGCTCTTGGTTGACTTTGATGGTTTTTAATGAAGTTCAATCTGCACCCTTCAACTTTCACATATGCATCAACTACACATTGTTGGAATAGTTTACCAGATCTATGGATAATACTGAATGAATCTCTAATTGCAAGGCCATAACTGTAATACTCTTGCATTGTCACTTTATTGCGAACTCTTGTTTGCCGTTCTGGCCTATGTTGCATGTTTATGTGCCAGCCTTGTTCACCATTTGGAAACAATATGGGATATATCATGGGGTCCAAGTGGCAAGACAGATAAGAAATTCGGTGTTTTGGTTGAGAATGTGGGTAAACAATAATATCTCTGTTAGTAGGTGGAGCACCATCCTCACCAACAAATACTACAACTATTTCGTTGTTTATTGGATTGTTAAATCTTTTGATATCTGGACCAGCGGTGAAATGCATCGAAACTCTCCTTGGCTTTAGATTTTCCCTTACAGCACGTGCTTCCTCTTCTAATGCAATGGGCCTTATATTTTTATAAGCTTGGGCATAAGGATTAATCTCCATAACTGTAGCTATGGTTTCAAAGACACTTTGGATACATTTATTATTTTCTGGTAGATTACACCGGAATTGATTCGCTTCAGATGTGTCCAAGATGACAATTTGTCCATATTTTCTCTCCTCTTCATTATTTGGGTGCAGAGTACTGGAATAATGATAGGTTTGACCTTGTAAGCGAAAACAATAGGGACCTCTTCCAGGAGGGCGGTCAATATTTGCTCCAAATGGTGCAAATGAAAATGAGGAGTTGTAATTGCGTATATTAGATCTGAAATTAAACGCTTCTTGGTCATTACCTTCGAGTAACCTTTGGAGTTGAGGAGGATAATCTTGTAAGGGAGGGAGAGAAACTTTTCCTTTTTGACAACAATTCAATGCTTCTCCTCGAAATCTAAGTGCTTTACAAAATGAGCAAATCAAACTCACGTCACCTACAAAATAATACGTGATATTTTGTCTTTCTGCTTCATTCATATTGTTTCTTCGTTTCCGTTGCCTAGCTCTGTCATTTTGCAGATAAAGTTGTCTGTCTTCTTTAGTCATGTTATTTATTTGCTGCCTCAATATGTTTCTCCTTTGCAATCTGATATTATCCCTTTCTTCAGTTCGTAGCTGCTGACGCATTCGTCTTTGTCATTCTCTCGCTGCACATCTTGTATCTTCCAATGTAGTGGTAGTGATTTGATTCATTCTGTGTTAAAATTTAATTGGTCTTAATATAAAAAAAATTATAAATAAAGATTTTGATACGAAAAATAAATGTTTCTATAATGAAATAAAATTCAGTATAAATGTTTAAAATGAAAATAAATATATCTTAATTAATGAAACCGTTTTTTTATATTAAAAATCATTAGTGTGTAATTTTTTTAAGACGGAATTTAAATCAATATTTTCATAATTAAGCTCTGTAAAAAGGATATCTAGATGATAGCTAGGTGAATTATATAAATTATTTAATAATACATTATTCCCTCTCGTAACATTCATTGGTGTTTCTACACTTTGTCGCCGAAAAAAAAGACGCCATGTTTTTCAGCGCACCTGCTGCCAGAATCCAAGAGAGACATCAGTATTTTAAAGTGTAGAAACTATTTTATTTATTCAATAAAATATATTGAAGTAAAAGTGTAGAAGCACCTATTTTCGCTTTGATTAAAGAACTGTACACGTTTTCCAGTTATTTCATGATTCGGTCATAGTTTAAAGTGCTGATGTCTTCCTTGGATTCTGGCAGCAGATGTGCTCAAAAACATAGCGTTTTTTTTCGGCTACAAAGTGTAGAAGCATACATTTATTTGTGAACATGTTATTTTCTTTTTTTGAATAATTAAATAATTTCATTTCAATAAATTATATCTTGAATTTTGTAAAATCTACGAAAAATGTAAAAATATAGAATAAATATTTGTTTAAATCCTAAGTAATGAAACAAAGTGTTTATTTGATATTAAAAAAGTTAAGTTGCGTAATTTTTAAAAGGGTATTTAATAGTCAATACTTTTTCTAATTTATCTATATAAAGATTAAAATTTAAGTATTCTAATGGTCGTTTCTAAAATTGCCGAAAGTAATTTAATTATTTTAAATATTTACAGTAAAAAGGATCCAAAATGTTAAAAACTTACGCCGGATTAAATATTTAGTTTCTGATCATCAAAATAAGCTGATAACAATCATTTAATGCTGGATGCCTTATCCACAAGTCAGTAAACTTTGTTGAAGCAAAGCTCTGTTTTTGTTGTTGACGATGGTGTTATTTGTTTACGGTTAAATGAATAACGAAATTTCACCAAGTTACACTGGTTTAGTAGATAATTTTGTAACTTATATAGAAGCTTTACCGTAAAATTCGGCTAAAACAATTGTTGACGAATAACCTCCTTTGAATCGATATCGTCTGCTTATTGCAATTGAAGATCGTCTGCTTGTGGCAATTGAAGCGAAAACCTTGTTAGGTCTGAAATGCTAAAACATTTTAATACGGCTGGCTAATTGGCTATAAAGTAAAAGTTGTTCCGAACTTTGATCTAACATTTTAATAAAAAAAGGAAAAAAGAAGCTTAACATTTTCTTGTATCTATTTTTTTATATTAAAAAAATGTAAGCATGATTGTGAAATAATAAAAGTGCCATTCTTAATAGGGGAGAGGGTTTGACTATTCTAAACCTTCACCCAAATAACGATTTAATGAAAAAAATGTTCTTGTATATTTATTTATAATTTTTGTTAATAAGAAAAATCAATAAATCAATTGATAGCACTATTGTAAGAATCATGCTGAAAGCCATTCTTTATATGGGGGGTAACTATTCTGAAACTTCACCTAACAATGTAAAAAAAAAAATAAGGGAGAAATGTATGCATGAACAATAAATATTTCTTCAGTTAAATAAAATATACTGTAAATCGTTAAATAAAGAATAAATATTTATTTAAACCATAATTATTGAGACAAAGTATTTTACTGCATAAAAACGGTCATTGGGGGAAGGGTTAACTACTTTGAACCTATTTTGATACAAGAGAATAAATATTTCTTAATTAATGAAACCGTTTTTTTATATTAAAAATCATTTAATGGTCTTGTTTTTTTTTTTTTTACTTTGTTTTAAAATAAGAAAAAAAAACTTTGATACCGCTATTGTAAGAATCATGCTGAAAGCCATTCTTAATATGGGGACGGGGGTTAACTATTCTGAAACTTCACCTAACAATGTAATAAAAATAATGGAAAAATATATGTATGAACAATAAATATTTCTTCAGTTAAATAAAATATACTGAAACTCTTTAAATAGGTAATAAATATTTCTTTAAATAAATTAAATCATAAGTAATGAAACAAAGTGTTTTATTTCATATAAGAAAAAATGTTGCGTCCATTTTTTTTATAATACTTAAATATGTATGCCCTGTCGGTGGGCATTAGAAGATGATGCCTGGCTGTAAAAGAAGCAAAATAAAACGAACAAAACATAAGTAATAACTATGTAAACAACGTGAAGTTGTATAAATGTTACAAAATTACTCGATTCGGCATTAAATAACACAAAAAAGGATTGATATGCCGTAAAACAAAACAGAACAAGACGTAAAATATGTTTTGACTCTGTGTTAAAGTCATTCTTGACTTTTGTAACATTTATTTCTAAACATATTTTTTGTTATGTAAGGCTCACTCAAAAGTAAATAAAAAAAGATAAAGTGGTACAGTAAAAAAAACGAACTCGTAACGTTAAATGTAAAAAATATATTTATTACTGAATAAAATAAAATAAGCGTTCCGTATTCACTACAATAATAAACAGAAGACATCGTTAAAAAATGTAAGTAAAATACTATACTATTTAAACTGTGGAATTATACCTTCTATGTATAAGTGTCTTTAAAATAATCCGGAACCATAAATAGACAGTTATTTTTTTGTTTGTTTTTTTTTTGTTCGGGAATTTTTGGGAAAAAAAGGGATTAATGATTTTTAACTAATAAAGATTGAACAATAAAGGGAGATAATTCACATTAATGTTTGGGATGATGATGACGCGTTTCATTAATTAATGTTTGCGATGATGATGACGTGACACCGTACGGACAAGCATATTAACATATAGATTTTTATTATTTGTTATTGTTTATTACGCGCAGATGTTATTAGTATTAATTCCCACTAGAAAAATATATTAAATTAATTTTGTGTAATTGTTTTGAAATAATTCATCATTACATTGATACATTTGTCATTTTACAGTCCACAACCTGCATAAAAAATGTTGGCTGTAATTATAACACTACTTTCTTCTAGGTGTCAATTAGGCTTGCAAACCTCTCATTCAATGAAGACCATTTCATATAATCTAGTTATTTATTGGGCAAATATTAATTAGATATTACTATATAGGGTTTTAAAGGTCATAAATGACATGTTCTCTTCTTGTGTATTTATTTCTATACAGTTGTTTTACCTCCTAGGTTTAAGTAATATCAACTACTTTATTTTCCCAAAAAAATCGCATGATTTATTACGCGGTTCTATTGCTTATTAAATTAGAGTAAATCATTCCGAAATATTTCTTCTACGTATTAGAGATTTCCTACGTTCAATTCCTCCCGTATTTACAATTCCACCAAATCAACTACTTATTCACAATCCTGACCCACAAAGGAATGCAGATATTACTTCCTCTAATTGTCTCAGTCTCTACAACAGATTATAATGTGCAATTTATGTCTTTCTTGCTAATTCAATTACATCAAGTTTTTAATTAGTTATATCAGTTTCATCCATATCCATATCCATATCAAGAGCTTTATCGAACTAATATACAAGACTATATACAAGGGTGATATCAATTAATATAGACATGATAAATTACATACTGTCCGTAATCATTAGATTCACAAACATAAATTGTACTTCATTTTATGAACTCCATAATTTATGGCGATATTTAGATTCAATTGCTGATATTCTTTTAATTACTATACTAATAACCTGGATATATTAATCTAATTGATAAGGCTCTATTCAAGTAAACGTCGTGGTATGATATCGCAAACCTTGTAAAGCTGCAGATTCACATACTGTTAATTATATATCATTAATTATATTGATATCAGAGCCTATTTCCATAGCAGGGGAATTTATATCCTAAAAATGCAAGTGAGCTATGAGCTCTGCCCGTTAAATCCAAAGTAGCTGAGCAGCTTGGTTCCCACCAGGTTTGGCAAAGAGCAAACAGAATACTGAACAGAAGCATGCGTTCTATCCCAACCATCATTAATGGACCTGAGGTCATCTTGTTAGCCAAGAACTTTGCAGCTAATTCTACCCCATGCGACGAAGGCTATCAACTCCCCATATTTCCTTATATAACAGACAGCACGCTATGCAACATGCAAATATGTGTGTGTCAGGTCACCAAGCTAATCAAAAACCTTCATTCCAGTAAAGAAACTGGCCCTGACGGCATTCCAAATGTAGTGTTTAAAAAGCTTCAACCAGAAATTGTCCCCATACTTACAAAACTGTTTAAGCAACGTCTTAAGGAGAAGTGTTTCCCAACACCCTGGAAAACCTCATCAGTATGCCCTGTATTTAAAAATTCAGGTGATAAGTCATCTCCCTCTCAATACAGACCGATAAGTATAATGTGTGGCATCAGTAAGGTGCTGGAATCCATATTAAACAGAGAAGTAGTCAACCGCCTTAGCAGAAACAACCTGCTTAGTGACATGCAATATGGTTTCCGTTCCGTAGATCTACAGCAGATGAGCTAACGGTTATATATCAAAGGATTAATTAATCTTTCGACAAAGGCTTTCTTCCTAGGGAAATTGCTCTTGACATATCAAAGGCTTTCGAAAATGTATGGCATAAAGACTTACTTCACAAGATTTCCAGTTACGGTATAACTGGAAATGTTTTCTCAATTATTAAATCATTTCTCTTTGATAGGTTCATAAGAGTAGTGGTTGATGGGCAGAAATCAGAGGCCCAGAATATTAATGCTTGAATCCTCAGGGGCCCCCATGCTGGGCCCAACTCTCTTCCTGATCTACATCAATGATCTCCCAAAACATACTTAAATAATTCGTTGACATCTACGCTGATAACACGACCATCTATGGCAACACATCAAAGGCCGTAAATGACAAAGTTCTCTCTAATTCTCTCTCCTCTGATCTTGAGAGCGTGGTGCAGTGGGGGAAGAGAGTTGTGTATCGAATGCGGAGTTATGATGTGTTCCACTAATAAGATTAATTGACGATGAAAATCGAGTCTTGAACTTCCGGAATTTTGGCATCCTTATTTATATATATATGATTTTTAACTATATATTAACGTGCCTGTTTTGTTTACCGGGATCTCATCGGTTTTGACATATCGGTTCTAATTTGGACATATATACGTATAAAGATAATCACTGGTATCATTTCGTTTTTATAAAGAATAAGCTTCATATATTTGCATTCGTTTATACACTAACAGACTAGAAAATATTTCGAAAATTTAAAATTTAATACAAACTGCAAAGATCCTAGAAATCTTTAAACCGGAACATCCCCAGATATGTATAAGACCCAGAAAAAAATTCTACTGACACCTGTACTTGTACCAGCCGAGAAAGAATTTTAGTCCTAGGTAGTAAACCCATGTTTTGCACGTACCATGCCTACCCTGAAGCTACCTGAAAAATCCATAGCTTAATAATATTCTCAATGTTATTTAGGTAAACATTCTTCATCATAGTCTGATCTTTGTTAATTACATAGAGATACAGGATCTCTCCTTCAGTGGAAGTTATCTCAACGACATAGAGTGTGAAAGGAACTGGGTTTTGCTTATGACACCTTACAAATCAATCAATCATCCGACGATTTATTTTATTGCATCAGGACTGAAGGATTTGACATAAAGAAAATCGTGCGCTTAAAGCATATAACAAGGAGTTCATATGTCAAAAATCTTTATGGGGTTTGAGTGCAACTATCTCAAATTTAGAGCACAATCATGTATTACAACTCCTCATGGGTAATACATATACAGTAAGACTTGTCGCGATTATCTGACTAGAAGAGCTATGGTCTGCATCTACAACGACCAGAAAGTTATTCCCGCAAACGTCGAATTTGTTGTAGAGTTTGTCTAAAAGCTCATATACTTACTCCAGTTTCAACGAACACTTTTCAGATCTTTGCTATTATATACCCAGTTCCTCTTGAGAAATGAAATCTTTAATTCTTTTGTAAACAACAAAGAAACCACGTATGATTCAATGTAAAGACGTTTTTGCTCAGTTGTCCTTTTAAATAATACTAACCTTCCACTATGAACGATTACAGCACTGTTGTTTCGATGACTAGCACGCACTTATTAACCCTATCCTTGAGTGTCATTCGCACCTTGATACGAAGTGACCCGATTATTAATAAAAAAGCACGCTGTTAGAGTTTACATGATATTTGGACATTTTTCTTTATTTAAAACTTGTTGTCAACCAAATTTGAAAAAAAAAAACTAATACACTTTTAATTTTATGCAATGCTTAAATTTAATTGTTATTGAATATACCGACCTATATACAAATAATCATACAAAATAAACATATTCTGAATCTTACGGATTAAAGTAAAATTACATATTTCAATAGAAATAAACAAAAAAAACCGGCATACAAAATCATAACATCATGTAAAAAAAACTAAATGAATATTCAAAGTATTTGGCTTCAACATATTCGATCAAGCTAAGGATTTAATCCTCAGTACAGACAAAACTAACCGAGAATAACATAATATTTACATATTTTACAATTCTACCAGCAACAAAAACAAAGATTTGTGGATTGAATAAACCATATTATTCTAGGCTCCCTATCAATTCTCAACTTTGTGATGTAGATTCTTGAGTTTCTAAGTATGTACAGGGAGTAGGTTAAATGACACATCCACTGAATTATTTTGGGAATAAAATCCACTAATAAAATAAAATAATGAATAATAAAAGTGATTGAAATAAGGTATATAATTCACGTGTACAGACTTTTCTACAATTAAGAATTGTATAATGATATAGCAAACTTGAAAATTAAATAGTCCATCAAAATGCTTTAATTTGGCTTTGAATAACTTTATAAAATATTGATTTACATTAAAGAAAAACAACTAAATTATAAGATTAATAAAATAAATTGACACAATGTTTTCGCAAATACTCTTTTTTTTTGAAGAAATAGAAAGTTTGCAAACTTTAAATGAATTAGTAAATTAAATCTGATGAACCGACCTGAAGAAAATAAACTAGAATAAGAAAGAATTACAAAGTTTTCTGACATATTTCCTCTCCATTTAATTGTCTGTCCCCGTGGAACGAGTGTTGACGCCATTTTGCCTGGCGCATAAAATACTGCCATAAAAAGTGCGGCAAGATTTATGACTCCCGTTGGTTAGGACCGTGAAGTCGTTAGCATGAACTCTCCAGTTTTATATACGATGAGATACCATATAAAATTGTTCACTGGAAAAGTTATACACTATTTCTCATAAATATTTTATTTGCATCGAATTCATTGTCGCTCAGAAATGTTATACTCCCGTTGTTTAATACCGATTAACACTATTGCAACCTTCATATTCAAATTAATCTTCTTAGTGCATTGTTCGTTATTCAGCTTAAATGAATCAGCTGGCTTCCTTCAAAGGAGGAAGTTTCTACGACTATTAAATACTTAAGTTGTCCTCATTTGAAGTATGTCCCGGTAAAAAAAATATGGCGTTAATTTTGCATTTTTAAAGACGTTGTCAGCATACAACAACTGAACTAATATTTCCATATAGCTGATCATCTGATGCATTCCAGTCTAGGAATATAGGCAATAAATCCACTCTCTAGTTGTGTATGAAAAAAACAGTCATAGTGTTACAATAGCACCTGTAATTGATTCTATAACGTATCACGTTTATATATGTGCTAACACTTACTCCAACTTTAAATGATAAAGTGAACACGCAGTGAAAAACGTAATTATTAAAACTAAATTATTAACCTAAGTTGGCCAAAAATATTGCTTACGAACTAAAACGTTCTGGGTGTTTCTTTGGCTTCTCATCACTGATGAGAATTCGCCGTCAGCAGAAAAAGAATCAATACATCCTCCGAAAGTCAGTAAAAATGCCTGCGGGTATTGTTCCCAGTAACATACGAATGTTTTGAATCGAATCCAACATAACAATGAAGTGCTGCATTTCCTTATATTATTACAGACACCCCAGGTTCGTGTGATAATATGAAATTGATGAACGACTTTTATTGAACGTACGAGGGTAACGAATCGCTGTTTCAGTTAAAAGTATAAGGGGCAGGAAAAAGTCAATTTTACCCGTAAATATATCCTCTGTATGATAATATAATAAACGGCACTATAATCATGCATCAGAAATAAAACATTTTCCAATGAGATGTAAAGTTCAGAAATCAAGCTTCATGATTTATCATCGCTATTTTCACGTTTGAATTATATCTCATTTGCGATTATATATTATCAATCGTCATGAGGCTAGGTAAAAATATGAATCGGCATCAATATTCTAAACATGACAGTCTACGACTAATAGATTCTGCTAAACGTACTTGATACAAGTTAAACAGAATGTAAAACATGAAATCTGTTCAAAAGGCTCATGGTGTTAATGTTCCAACTTTGTTATTAGAAAAAGTCGTTTACAGCGGTGAATATTTTCGTTAATACGTGTTCTGGAGACGTCTTTTTAACGATTGTTACATTTAGAATAAGGAAACCAGCTTCAGAAGAAATACAAATTTATTTATTGGTGGTAAGTATAAAAAAGTATTAAGACACCTATTTAATGACAAAAAAAAAATAAGGCGTTTTTTCCTTAAGAACGCTAGAACATTTCCCAACAAATTCGATAGTCCAAGTTTTTACATCTGCCGCGCAACTAGACCACGCTTTAAATGAATCATCTCTGGCATCGTGTCATAGATATAAAAAGATAAAGATAATGAGGGAGAATAAGATAGATGACGGGTTTACTTAGTATAATGCCTTCGATCTTGAGACACCCTTCAAGCCTTTGATTCTATTAATAATCCGTCAAATATAAGATTAACAATAGATCGGTGTGTCTGCAATGTCTCTTATAGCACAGTAAATTTTCCGAGTGCTGATTAGTCAAGCTATTGCCTAAAATTTAGTTTCTTTTATGTTCTATATATATATACGTGTATATACAGAAAACACAAGGCAACAACAATTTTTGAAACAGCTTGTTGGGTCCTATGTGAATAAAACGCGAAATGCTGTGTAACTTAATTTCTCTCTCTCTCTCTCTATATATATATATAAAAACTTATTACCTAGCTCTACGTATGTATTGAGACCTGTCGAATAAATTCTGAAAATATTTACTTAAAACTGTATGTGCCTCCATAAAATAATATATATATATATACATACGCATATATATATGCATATATATATATGCCTATATTCACCTCCACCCACGTACACACAGAGGAATATATATATATATATATATATATATATATATATATATATATATATATATATATATACAGTTAGTAAAAAATAATATCTTGTGTTCCTTCTAAAACACTTCTTCCAAATACTAACAACCATTTCTATAAGGTCTGACTAGGCTGTTGGATCGTAAAAACGGGCCATGATCCGAAACATATGCAACCAAACAGATAAACCGGTAATAAAAAACATCTATATGTATATATATAAGTGAATATGTATGTGTGTCTGTGTACATTTCCTTACGCAATAACCCTGTCAATTTTTAGTCTACAGACTTGAAATTTTATATACAGTGTACAGAGACTTGGGAAAGTCGATGTGATCGGTTTTCGGCCAGAAATTTCGCTGTTATGGGTCAAAGTTCAACGATTTTACCTTTGAGAACTCTACAAAACTCCTCCGACAATTTTGGGTCTAAATACTTGAAATGTTAGATATAAGTTACTTGGACATGGACATAACTTAATAACTTGATTAGAGCCCAAAACAATAAATGTTAAGAGGTCATAATAGGGCTTAAAGTTTTAAAAAATTACCGTTTTTTTTTGTTTTGTTTTTTTTTGCTCAGCATACACTTCCAAACACCCGGGAAACGCCGGGCCGAAATGCTAGTATATATATATGTACACACATATATATATATATATATATATGTGTGTGTGTGTGTGTGTGTGTGTGATTGTGTGTGTGTGTGTGTGTGTGGGCGAGAGAGGAGACCCGACCTTATTCGGGTGAAATTAGGAACAATATATGATCCACACTTACAATGCATTTATTGCCTTCGGAATCGGCGAAATCATCCATTTGTTAATCACATCGATAGATTGCCTGCTCTAGTTTTGGAACCGCCACGATTCACAGAGAGTAAGCTACACAGTCACCTTCACAGAAACGTAGTCCACAATACATTGTCGTGTACCCTGCTATTGATTTTATAATTTATTTATTCTACCAGCAGCGTGACTCGATGTTGCCTGGAATAGAAGATAATCAACAAATGTATCAACTACCCTATATTTTTGGTGTCATCGACATCGATGAAATCGTCCAGTTTTCAATCGATTAATTGCCTGCTATAGTTGGGGACCCATTGCGTTGTTCCCTGGGGGAAGCTTACATGCCTCTCTCAATTACTGGTCCACAATTCATGTTTGCCAGCATTGAATTTATGTTTAAAATAAAAAAAAGTAATGTACTATTGTTTAGTTGTATTTAAAACGAAACATTCATTTCAAATGCGCCTCTGTATTATCAAAAACCTACTGTTGTTATTATATGCTTGGTCTTTTGGACTTTGTAAAAATCAAATTTTCCAAATGCACTTGTAGTGTTAGACTGTGTAAGGTGTAACCTCTGGCCAAAATCACTTGTTTCTTCTAAACTAATACTCTTTCAATTATCGATTATCGATACTTATCGAAGCTGTTTCGATATGTAACCAATCAAACAAACGTCCAGGCGCATAAAATACTTTCGTGTTACATTTCAGTTATATAGGCCATAAAGTTTTTATTCTACAGGGAATGAAATCACACACACAATTGTTCTCTAAATAGAAATATTCATTTCGAACGCACATCGGCTTTGTAAAAATAAAAAATAAAAAATAAAAATCTTTTTTAAAAATAATGCAATTTATACGCTCGTCTTACGTGCTTGTGTTGTGAGCAAACTTCTAAATGCATTTCTGGTGTTAGGCCGTATCAGAGTGCTAATTTTGGTAAAAATCGGACTGTTCCTTATTTAGTCCGATTTTATTTCTGTTATTCGTTTTTAATAATTATTTAGCACATTTCTAGAGAAACACTATTTTTAGTAACTGCCAGACACAAAAATAAGATTGTGTGAATAAAAATATGGCTTAGCCGCTTTGGAATCAATAGGGACGATTTAATACACATAAGCACAGGAATGATAGCCAGTTTGTTTGTAAACCAACCGATGGGTTGAACATTGTGAGACGGGCAAGTTGTTAATTTAATAGACAATTGAGGAGAACTATTTACGGGCAGTGATTCGTAGTTCTATGATTAGAGCTGCCGACTGTCAACACGACTGGGGAAAGGTATATGTCTAGCTGAACTATACACACACTAGCGGGGAGACTACTAAATATTTTCATGTATTTAGTAAGTACCAACATATCATCCACCCTCCTATTCTTTTATAATAAATGAATTCGGAGAAATCCCTCATATCTTATTCATATCGACGTAATTCCCGCTCTTGTTGCGGACCCATCGACGTGTACGAAAGGGAAGCATAACATGTCTTTCTTTTTTCCATAATATATTGTAGTCTTTATTATACTGTATAGAATCTATTGTTGATGTTACATAGTTATTTTTATACAATGACTTAAAAATGTGTTCAAATGCAAAACTTTAATTATGCGCTAAACAATTGCAATAATAGCAATTATAAAATAAACTTGAAATTTAAGGTTGTATAAAAGTTTGTTCATACGTGTTAAATCTATTTTTTGAGTATAGATTTTGGATACTATCAGACGCATTCCGATACAAAACTTACGTAAAACACTCCCAGACACATGAAGTACCTTCGAGCGAAGATTGCCCAAAATTGCCCACCCTTTCCGAGTCCATAGGGGACGAACTCATACACACACAGAAAGATTCACTGTTATATAATAGTAGAAATAGAGATAGAGACAGACAGGAAATTGATGAGATATATATGGAGGGTAAACTGCATTGTTTCACGGAATATATTAATACCAGCAATGAATTCTGATTAAAAACAGATTAAAAAACAAAAATAAGACAGTATAATTTGCTAGGCAATAAATTAATAATAATTGAAAGGAAGCTCTTATAAGACAATGTGGTTGCGCATAAGACTACAATCACCGTAGTTATTTGTTCGAATCTTGCCATAGCAGACACTTTGATGAGCCTTAGTGACGGTTAAACAAGTGTCCGTTTATATATAGTTTACATATATTGAATAAAAATGAGTAAAACAGATGTGTGCATTCGAATGTGTGTATATATATATATGCATATATATATATATATATATATATATATATATATATGCATATATATATTATGGCTATGTAAAGACTAAATGTAAACTTGTTCGAAAACATTATTTATTTAATATTGTGAAATTAAAAATAAAAATGAATGTGTCAGCTGACCGGTTTCGAAATGGAAACTACATACCTTCGGACGTTTTGAACAATATCCATGGCTCATCTATAGAAGAGCACCTTATAAATAATCGTATTTGCGCTTTGAATTTTAGTGTGGATTTTTTTCCATCCTTAGTAAGTCACACTCTCTTTACCATCTTAAAATTCTAGAAACTATATATATTAAGACTCTGAGACCTTCTCTTTGCAAACAAAAAGAGAATCTCTTAGGGTTAATCTAGTTCCTATTTAATAATTAATCCATCCCCCCCTTTTTATACATATATTCCCCCTACCTTTTCATCTCCGATTCAGTGCCCCCCTTTTCTTTTTAAAACGTAATTAAGCTCGATTTTAGCTCTGTTCAGCGAGCTTCGAAACCGGTCAGCTGACACATTCATTTTTATTTTTAATTTCACAATCTTAAATAAATAATGTTTTCGTGCAAATTTAAATGTAGTCTTTACATAGCCATAATAAAATTGTGTACCCCGCAAAAAATATTTAAATGTATATATATATATATATATATATATATATATATATATATATATATTCATTATTTTCGAAAGCCTCTCTGTTTTCTATTAATATGTAAAAATTGAGACGTGAATAAGAAGAAAATGCAGGCGTCTGACGGCTATCTAGTGGCCATACCCATTGTGTTTGATTGCCAACCAAAAGAATTACACTGTATTCAGAGAATCATATCATATTACATCAGTATGAATAAATGTTACTTTAATGGGTTGCATTACATTTTTATTTTCAAATCCATGATGCGTTTGTCGAGTATATGGCGGCTAGTGGTGGCCTGACCTCTGTGCATGAAAGTATCTTTCAACAAGTCAGTTTGTTTGTGAGAAAGGCACTCAGAAATATTCAACTAATACTTGCATTTGCTTTTCATTGGATTCCTACTGTGGAATCACAGAGAGTGATACATATGTCGTACAACCATTTTTCATATAGATAATTTTGTACGGATATCTCTTATTTAAAGTCCTGTGAGGATAAAGGAGAGGTAACGTATACAAACTTAACAAGTCGGAGGTATATGGTCACAGATGTGCACACAGGTGAAATTAAAGCTTATCCTAACATCGCTGTTTATTTGAATGGACAGGAACTAGTTCGATAGTGATGTTTGCGACTGAGCAGCCCTTTTACAGGAAATTGCTGCTCACCCGGATCATGGGGGATCTCTAGAAAAGCTCACCTAAAAGGCGCCTATTCCTCTTTTCAGCTGGTCATTAAACTTCGGCTCAAACTTGTTCATTTCTGCATATGAAATAAAATGTAATGCGATTTATTAAAAAATAAGTAAATTGAATATTAATATCTCGAACGTAATGACATTACGAAGGAGTCGGTTAATCTAGAGCGAAGAACAGGTATTGTTGCCGGAAAATTGGCTAGATACAACGTGGATATTGCTGCTCTATCAGAAACCCGTTTTAGTGTTTAGAACAACTAACTGAAAAATGTCTAGTGTATACGTTCTTCTGGAAAAGCAAACCCATAAGAATAAAAAGAAATAGAGGAGTTCGAATTGCTATCAGGAAAAATATCACATCTCAATTAGAAGAACGTTGTGAAATTAGCGACTGAATCATGTTACTGAGGGCAACTTTACATTGTGATTGTTACGTTTCAGTTATCTCAGTATATGCCCCTCATTTGGATAATAGGCATGATGTCAAAATTCAGGTTTATCAAGATTTAGGGAATTGTATCAATGCAATAGTAAAAGCAGATAAATTTTTATTCCTTAAAGACTTTAATGCACGGGTCGGTATTAATCACAACACCTGGAGTGTCTTAGGAAAATATGTTCTTGGTAAGACAAATGATAATGGGATTATTCTTGTGAAGTTGTGCACTGAAGATAATCATTCAGTATGCAACGCCTTCTACCAACAAAAACCCATTAATAAGGTATCTTGGATTCACCTAACAGAAAGACATGATCACATTTTTATTATCACATCATGCGTAAGCGTGATCTTCAGGATATGTCTACTGTAAGTGTTATGTTGGGTGCAGACAATGACATTGATCAAAACTTGTTCGTGAAAAACTTAATGGTGTATAAGGAAAAAGGTCATAGCTAAAAGTGTAAAGGTGCCTAACGTAACGATGGGGTTCAAATTACATGATCAGGTAGCGACTAAAGCTTTTTGGACCTCATTTATCAATATCTCATTTGAGGAAACTTGAGAACGATTCAATTCACAATTATGCAGCAAATGAGCTGAAATTATTGGTTTGCAGAAAATCAAACATCGTGATTGTTTTGATGAAAATGATTCTTCAATAACCAATCATTTGTAAGGGAGGAAAAGGGCTAAATAGACGTGTATGTGTTCTAATAGACCAGTAGGTTGAAGACTAAGAGGTGGGGCAAAACATCAGCAGATATCCTGACAGATTATGACCGGAAAAAGTGTTAAAAATGTGTAACAAAATCAGTCAAGCTATAGGGCCACAGCCTCAACATATGTGTTCGTGAAATCCAAAGATGATACTGCCCTTGTCAACATTGTTGGGAGGATTATGCTGTTTGGCATGATGATGCTATTCCTCAAGATTGAATCGATACAATAATGATTACAATTTATAAAAGAAACGGGATCAAAATCTGAGTGTAGTGATTATAGAGGTATTAACTTGTGTGAAACAGTGAAAAGGGTTTTAGCAAAGATGTTGTAAAATCGTTTAATGTAATGGATTTCTCCCTCTATCATCCCAGAAAATCAATGTTATTCTCGATCTGGCTTCGGCATAATGGATATGCTATTCTATGCGTAACATCTAATAGAAAAATGTATGGAGCAGCAAGTGCCTTTGTAAAAAGTTTTTTTTTTCCGATCAATCTCAATGCTGTCACGAAGATTCCTAGGAAACTATTCATTCCTAATTTTTTTTTCAGAGTTGCTTCAGCAGTTACACAATAATATGAAAGTCCGAATGAACTTTAATGGATATCTGTCTGATCGAATTTCAGTTGAAATAAGGTGATATCGTTGATCCTATATTATTTTCAATATATTCTGTCGTGATGCTGGTGCATGCTTTTAACAATTGTGATATTGGCTTGAAATTTTGTTTTGTACATGAGTTAAACTTTTTAACCATTAGATGCCTCAGCGAAAAGTCGAAAACTTTTGAACATTTATATGAATATGATACAGGTCTTGTTTCATATTCCAAAGTTGATGATTAGAAACAATTTATCAGATGTTTGTATAGCTCTACCATCAGCCTAAAATACATTTTTATGTATTTTTCTCGTTTAGAAATGCCATATGTTAGACCAAACATTTAAGTTGATCGTACCAAGTTGGATTCCACTGATAATTTTGTATATCTTGGTAGTAAGCTGAGTAAGTACTGTACGCTGGATGCTGAGATAAGTCTCAGAATAGCAAAAGCCAGTTCTGCTTTAGGCAAACTAGAGGAACGTGGTTAGATCGGGGAATCATATCAAAACAAAGCTAAGTGTTTACGAAGCATGCTTATCTGTACGTTACTATATGTCAGAGACTTGGGCAACTATAGAATGCATCTAAAGCTATTGGAAAGGTTTACTCAAAGTTGTCTTTAGAGAATACTTAACATGAACTAGAAGATTCTAACACCTAACATTCTAGTTCTTGAACGAAAAGATTGCACTAGTATAGAAATGAAAATCATTCAAAATCTGGTGCGCTGGAATTGACACTTGGTAAGAATGGAGGATAAATAATGTGTTAAAAAAAATTTTATGGCGAGATGGATGTGGGCAAAAATCACTACATAAACCAAGAATAAGTTTTAATGGATTCTCGAAAAAAACAACTTGAGAGTGATGTACATATTTGGGAAGTCAAAGCAAAAGATCGATCACTGTACAAAAATGCCACCAGAAAATGTTTTAATGAGAAACGTGTAAATCTTGCTGTGTTAAATCGTGTTTTAAGAATTCAGGATGAAAATATAATGTCAGAGAAATTACACCAAGTAATGAAGTGCACTGTATGTTGCAGATGCCTTTTATCGAAAGTTAGTTTTGTAAATAATCTTAAATCACAGAATTAAAAGCCACGAACAACATTCATATAAGTAGGCTATTACAGCTACTTCGGCAACGCGAATTTTTTTTATATTTTTAATAAAAAGATTTAACTTGGCTTTTATACAGATAGAGAATTGCATCAGTAGTGAGATATCTTCTGGAGCGGTAGAAGGACCCCACGATTGTTCATGCGTGCTTGGCAATAGACCTGATGTACGTGTTCCATTTCAGATCAGGAGTAAAGGTCAAACCCAATAGCTTGTCAAAACATAGAGCCTCTCCAAGACGAGATCCATCCATTTCAATTGATTCCAGATGGGGATCAGAGCGTTGATGATGTAAACATAGAAACTTGGTTTTGGATGCATTAAAAGTAACCAGTCACCTCTTCCCCCACTGTATCACACGCTCAAGATCAGAAGAGAGAGATAATGAGAGAGAAACTTGTCATTTACGGCCTTTGATGTGTTGCCATAGATGGCCGTGTTATCAGCATAGATATCAATGAATGATTTAAGTATGTGTTTTGGGAGATCATTGATGTAGATCAGGAAGAGAGTTGGGCCCAGGATGGACCCCTGAGGGAGTCCAGCATTAATACTGAGGGCCTCTGATTTCTGCCCATCAACCTCTACTCTTATGAACCTATCGGAGAGAAATGATTTAATGA